>NC_134354.1:760164868-760279868 GCF_048569485.1 Anomaloglossus baeobatrachus
GCTCCAGCTCCCAACTAATGAGGGACGACAAGGGGGTCTGCGTGGCTTTGTCTCGGCACTGCACGGCTGCGGCGTTCCTCTGCTCGCGGGCTCACACCACAGCAACCATTCTCCGGACCTCCACCTTCCAGGCGAGCACCTGCTGCAAGGTCTGCGCTCTTACCCGGACGCAGAATCGACTCAGCTCCCGCTCCAACCAGGCAGCGGTTCCTGTGGGGAGCTCGCCCGGGCTTCGGTCCTCTGGATCAAAAGCCACTCCGCCTCTGCCGCTTCTGGGTCCCGCCACTCCGATGACGGGCACCGCTCCGCTCGCCTTCTGGAACGCCGACATCATTTCCTTCTCCTGCGGTCATCAGCAGCCGCCAATTCACCCGCTCCCCCTTGGTCTTTTCGGCGCACTCCGCTTTCTTTCTGTTGAGCTTCACTTTTCAGCCGCACACCTTTCTGCACCGCTCTGTTCCCAGGGGGCCGGGCTTCAACTCTTGCGCTCTTTTCGCGGGGAAGATGGGTCTGGCGGGAAACTTCCCGCCAAGGGATAGTGACAAGATGGCGGATTCTGAAATTTTTCAACGGGTCCCCGCTGACTTCTGCTTCAAGGCGCACTTCCACCGGTAAGTGGATGGGTTCAATCCCGTTTGTGACGCCAGAAGAGTCGATGTGTACCGCCCTGTGGCTCGGCTCGCTCAGATCCGTGCTCGTCGGTGGGTGGCTCGAGCTCCTCCCGGACCCGGGGGTCACGTCGCTCTGAAGTGAAGTTGGCGCTACGTGTAGGGATTTCGGTGGGGAAGGTTCACGGCTGAGGCCGTGGCGTTTAGGGATGTAAGTTCTTGACGCCACCCATGGGTTGTGGTGAATGTGGACACCACTGCTGCCGTTGACTAGGCTCCCGGGGACGGTGTTATGCAGCCTGGTGTTGACCCCTCCGTGGGCAGGGGGGTGATGGTCACGGGGCCCGGTGGTTGTGAGGTGCGGATGGGATGGTGCGGTGCGGTATGCGGCCCGAGGGCACTGTTGTACTCACTATGACAGATACACCGGAGTCTCTGGTAAACCAAAAAGGATGGTGGTCGGTGCCCGCAGCCGGCTGCGCTTTGCCCCTTACTCAGGTTGGTGGTTCCCGCCTTTCTCCTGCACCTCTGTGGTAGAACTTGACTGCGTATGCTTCAGCAACGGTAGACCGCTCCCCGGATTTATGTGTGTCGGGGAACCCGTTTGCCCGCAGGCGCTGGCCCGTTGGATCTCTCTGCCTGTGCGGTGGCTTTCTATCCCCCTCGGTGGGCTGTTGCCGTCTTTCGGGTCTTGGGACGGGAAAGGACCTAAGGTCCAGACCTCAGTCAGTGAATTTGACATGGTCCAGTGGCTTCTGGACCTCGTTCTGGGTCTGAGTACCCCTACTGGTGCTCCGGTTTCCAGTTGGTTCCCCGGTTCGGTACCGGCGGGCCACTACCCTGTCCCGGTCCCTTATGGTTCCACCAGCCGTCTTCCTGGCTCCTGCAGGCGGCAATCACCGTCTGCCTCCTGGTCACAGGGTATCTGGGCTCCTACCCAGATCCCTGACAGACGTTCAGTCCTTACTACTACACTCTTTCACCTCCAAAACTGGTCTGTTTGTGCTTTTCCCGCCTCAGGCTATCCGAGCTCCTCGGTAGGCGTGGCCAACTGCCTGGCTCCGCCCCCTGGTGTGAACGTCAAGACCTGAGAGGGGTGACTCAGGGTTTTTAGGTTGGCTGGTTACACCTTTTTAGGGGCTGGTGTTTGTGCATGGGGTCTACCTGTGACTACCTGGCTAGTCCAGGGCGTCACACAGACAGGGAAAGAGACAGACAGAGAAAGACAGACATGGAAAGAGACAAACATGGAAAGAGACAGACAGGGAAATACACAGACAGAGAAAGAGACAGAGAGACAGGTGACGTGCCCACGGGGTCTCTGGGATTACTCATCACCGGGTCTGTGTCAGTTTGGGATTCACAGCGGCCTGGCCCGATTCCGTGACCCCGGCGGTGTCAATAAAGATGGAGGGATGGGGATGATGGGAGTAGTTATTCGTGACGCCACCTGTGGTGTGCAGCCAATTATCAGCCGCCGCTGCTGGAAGTCTCTCTTCTGGGGCAGATGGTGACGCAGCTCGGGTGTTGCAGCTCTCCACAGGCAGAGCTAGGCCCCAGGGAGGATGAGAGTGGTAATCTCTATGATTGATGGCGCCGGAGCGCGGGGGCAACTGCGGCAGATAAGATGGGACGACACAGAGGATGCAGTCAAAGGTCTTTACTCACTGAGCTGTCACCGCCTTAGGAGTGCCGTGTTCCGCTGTGATTGGCTTCAGCCAATCCCGGATGGTTCAGAGGTCAGAGCCGGTGTCTCCTTCTGTGTGCCCTTTCTGTTGGGTGTTCCCTACACCTCAGCTCCTGGGCTATGGAACGGGTCACGGATGCCTGCTGCACTCTCCGCAAACCCTGGGATCCCCCTTCTGGTAAATAACCCGGGTCAAACCTTCAGCTCCAGACCGCGTGTCCCTTGCTGCACTCGCTCTCCTATGGGTGCGTCTTGCTTGGACCGTGGTCCGGACTCGACTGACTATGTGGAATGTTGGTCCTCACTTCCCATGAAGATTGTCCCGCCTCCTGGTTTGCTTAACTAGCGGGCAGGAGGTCCCATACCTCATGATGGCCACCCCCAGCACCTGCCCTAGCCCAGTTATAGTAGTGTTGGCAACTAAGCTGTATTTTGGATGAATTGTGATGCACACCGGTGAATGACTTCCTCCTTACCCGGGATGAATACTGTACCTCGGTTGAGGCTCAGTACCCTGTTGCGCCTGAAGCCGCAGGGGCGCCACACAGGCAGAGAGACAGACAGGGAAAGTGACAGACAGGGAAAGTGACAGGGAAAGAGATAGACAGGGAAAAAGACAGACAGGGAAAAAGACAGACAGAGACAGTCAGAGAGACAAAGACAGATAGACACAGACAAAGAGACAGACAGACACAGGCAAAGAGACAGACAGGGAAAGAGAGAGAAAGAGACAGGGAAAAAGACAGACGGGGACAGAGACAGACAGAGAAAGAGACAGACAGGGAAAGAGACAGACAGAGACAGGAAGAGACAGACAAAGAGACAGACACAAACAAAGAGACAGACAGGGAAATAGAGAGAGACAGACACAGGGAAAGAGACAGACACAGGGAAAGAGACAGACACAGAGAGAGACACACAGGGATATAGACAGACAAAAAGAGATAGAGAGACAGAGAGCAAGAGAAAGACAGAGAGACAGTTACTATCCCAGGCAACCCCAGGTACTACAGCCAGTCTAATATCTAATATATAAAGCTGAATGTGTGTGTGTGTGTGTGTGTGTGTGTGTGTGTGTGTATATGTATGTGTGTGTGTGTGTGTGTGTGTGTGTGTGTGTATGTCCTCAGCTGAAGACTTTGCCTCTTTCTTCAAGCAGAAGATTGATAACATCAGAGCAAGCTTTGGCCCACAATCCCCACAGCCACTCCTCACAACTACTCAGACTTCTTCCTCAAAATCCAGCTTCTCCACCATGACAGAAGAACATCTTTCCACTCTACTCTCAAGATCACATCTAACCACCTGTGCACTTGACCCGCTCCCATCGCATCTCATCCCCAACATCACCGCAGTCCTCATCCCAGCCCTAACCCATCTCTTCAACCTATCACTAAGAACTGGTGTATTCCCTTCATGCTTTAAACATGCCTCTATTAACCCATCCTCAAAAAGCCCTCCCTTGACCCATCCTCTGTGTCAAACTATCGCCCCATATCACTTCTCCCCTATGCCTCAAAACTACTGGAACAGCATGTCCATCTTGAACTGTCCTCATACCTCTCCTCCTGCTCCCTCTTTGATCGGTTACAATCTGGCTTCCGACCCCATCATTCCACTGAAACTGCCCTGACCAAAGTCGCTAACGACCACCTAACCGCAAAAGCCAAGCGACACTACTCTGTCCTCCTCCTCCTGGACCTGTCCTCGGCCTTTGACACAGTAGACCACTCCCTTCTATTACAAATTCTCTCATCTCTGGGCATCACAGACTTGGCGCTATCTTGGATCTCCTCATACTTATCCAACCGAACTTTCAACGTCTCCCACTCTCACACCACTTCCTCATCTTGCCACCTATCTGTCAGTGTCCCCCAAGGTTCAGTTCTTGGACCCCTGCTGTTCTCCATTTACACCTTCAGCCTGGGACAGCTCATAGAGTCCCACGGCTTCCAGTATCATCTCTACGCTGATGATACGCAGATCTACCTCTCTGGACCTGACATCACCTCCCTACTAACCAGAATCCCACAATGTCTGTCTGCTATTTCATCCTTTTTCTCTGCTCGATTCCTAAAACTGAACATGGACAAAACAGAATTCATTGTCTTTCCTCCTCCTCACTCAACTCCCCCACCTGACATATCCATCAATGTCAATGGTTGCTCACTTTCCCCAGTGCCACGCGCTCGCTGCCTGGGAGTAATCCTAGACTCTGATCTCTCTTTCAAGCCACACATCCAAGCCCTTTTCACCTCCTGCCGCCTCCAACTCAAAAATATTTCCCGGATCCGTACATTCCTTTCCCAAGAAGCTGCAAAAACCCTAATACATGCCCTTATTATCTCCCGTCTGGATTATTGCAACCTCCTGCTCTGTGGCTTCCCTTCTAACAGTCTTGCACCCCTACAATCTATTCTAAACTATGCTGCCCGGCTAATCCACCTGTCCCCCCGCTACTCCCCGACCTCTCCTCTCTGCCAATCCCTTCACTGGCTTCCCATTGCCCAACGACTCCAGTTCAAAACACTAACCATGACATACAAAGCCATCCACAACCTGTCTCCTCCCTACATCTCTGACCTAGTTTCCCGGTACTTACCTGCACGTAACCTTCGATCCTCACAAGATCTCCTTCTCTACTCCCCTCTCATCTCCTCTTCCCATCATCGAATCCAAGATTTCGCCCGTGCCTCCCCCATACTCTGGAATACTCTGCCACAACACATCAGACTCTCGCCTACTTTGACAAGCTTCAAAAGGAACCTGAAGACCCACCTCTTCCGACAAGCCTACAACCTGCCGTAACCCTCAGTCTGATACAGCACCGCACAATCAACTCTACCCTAACCTACTGTATCCTCACCTATCCCTTGTAGACTGTGAGCCCTCGCGGGCAGGGACCTGTCTGTGTCTTGTATTGTTTATGATTATTGTACTTGTCCCTATTATGTACACCCCTTTCAAATGTAAAGCGCCATGGAATTGATGGCGCTATAATAATAAATAATAATAATAATAATGTCCGGGATTGGCATCTGCACCATCGCAGCTACAGCCACAAAATTTTGCACACTCACACGTCTGGACCCCGAGAGCGTCATAGGCTATGTTGTGAGGCAAAATTTTAACCCCGCGCATTCCAATTTACCAATCAATTTTGCCCCTATCTACATAATGGGGAAAAAGTGAAACGAAAAGTGTATCCGCACCGTCGCATTTACAATCATGAAATTTTGCACAGACACCTCATGTGACCCAGGGAACGTCGTAGACTATGTTTTGACAGGAAAATTTAACCCCATGCTTTACAGTTACTCTCCAAAAAACATGCCTCCATTAAAGTAAATGGAGCCTGGAACTACAGGTTATTAGTAGGAGCTGTGATTGGTTGCTATAGGAACAAAAGACATTCATAGTATAAGAAGCTTATATGTGAGGTAATAAGATGTCGGTGGGGAGACGGATACAGAGAAAGTCAGAGACAGACAGAGAGAGAGACAAAGAGACAGACAGAGATAAACGGTGAAAGAGACAGACAGAGACAGACGGGGAAAGAGACAGACAGAGACAGATGGGAAAAGAGGCAGACAGAGACAGATGGGGAAAGAGACAGACCTGGAAACAGACAGAAACAGACTTAGAAAGAGACTGACCTGGAAAGAGACGGACAGAGACAAACCTGGAAAGAGACTGACCTGGAAAGAGACAGACAGAGACTGACCTGGAAAGAGACTGACCTGGAAAGAGACAGACCTGCAAAGAGACTGACCTGGAAAGAGACTGACCTGGAAAGAGACTGACCTGGAAAGAGACAGATGGGGAAAGAGACTGACCTGGAAAGAGACAGATGGGGAAAGAGACTGATCTGGAAAGAGACAGATGGGGAAAGAGACAGACAGACATGCAGACAGGGACAGAGACAGGCAGACAGGGAAGGAGAAGACAGCCAGAGAGACAGACAAAGATAGATGGGGAAAGACACAGACCTTGATAGAGACAGACGGGGGAAAGAGACAGACCTGGAAAGAGACAGACGGAGCACATTACTTGGCCAATTTAGTTAAATCTGTGTGGAATATCTGAGGTGTTGAAATATATGTTGTGAAATGCTTCTATAAGCTTAGTTTTTGCCTTTTAATAATTAGATTTATATCTATTTGTTTTGTGGTGTTTGTGTGCAGAATACATTTTTGTTAATACATTCTATTTTGTTAACAGCAGTTATTAACCCGGGCGAAGCCGGATAGTACAGTTAGTACTGTATAAAGCTGAGTGTATGTATGTGTGTGTGTGTGTGTGTGTGTCCGCTAAAGGAATCCACACTGTAGCATTTACAATCACGAAATTTTGCACAGACGCCTCATGTGACTCAGGGAACATCGTAGACTATGTTTTGATGGGAAAAATTAACCCTGTGCTTTACAATTACTCTCCAAAAACCCTGCCTCCATTAAAGGCAATGGAGCTGCGAGCTACAGGTTATTAATAGTAGCTGTGATTGGTTGCTATAGGAACAAAATAAATTGTTAGTATAAGAAGCTTATGTGTGAGGTAATAAGATGTCGGTGGGGAGACGGATAGAAAGAGAGAGACAGACAGAGATAGACAGGGAAAGAAACAGAGACAGACAGGGAAAGAGACAGAGAGAGAGACAGGGAAAGAGACAGACAGGGCAAGACAGGGAAAGAGACAAAAACAGGGAAAGAGACAAAGACAAGGAAAGAGACAGATGGGGAAAGAGACAGACGGGGAAAGAGACAAACGGGGAAATAGAGACATATAAAGAGACAGACGAGGAAAGAGACAGGCCTGGAACGCGACAGACCTGAAATGAGACAGACCTGGAATGAGACTGACGGGAAAGAGACAGACAGGGAAACAGACAGACCTGAAATGAGACAGACGGGGAAAGAGGAAGACAGGTAAAGAGACTGACAGACAGGCAGACACAGAGATAGCTAGAGACAGACAGGCACAGAGATAGAGAGAGACAGACAGAGAGACTTATACAGAGACAAACAGAGAGATAGACACAGACAAACATAGATACATGGATAAAGACAGACAGACATGGATAGAGAGAGAAACACAGACAGACAGAGAAAGGGAAAGAGACAGACAGAGAGACAGACACACAGAGACAGAGACTGGGAGAGAGACAGAGAAACAGTTACTATCCCAGGCAACGCTGGATACTACAGCAAGTCAATGAATAAAAAACAAGTTAGGCTGGACTCACACTAGCGCATGGCATCTGATGCGAGAGCATGGCATGCGATATGCTAATGATCCCCGGCTCAAGCTCTGCTGTGAGCGTGAGCCGAGTGTCATGCAACTGTGAACGGATCTTGCAATCGGGTCACAGCTGTGAAGTTGAGGGCAGGCGCTGCGGAGGAGAGGGAGGGGTTAATCTCACCGTCTCCTCCATTGTCAGCCTGTGCGTATATCGCACTGCACTGGGATAACATGCTAGTGCAGTCCGATGTTTCTCTTGCACCCATTCACTTGAATGTGTGCGAGGGATGCGGCTCTCGCAGAAAATCGCAGCATGGATCTGGATGCGAGAAAAGCTGACCAACTGCTCTGCCTCATTGACTATCATTGGTCAGATTGCAATGCCAGATTTTCTCGCATTGCACTCATCTATTTTTCACGCTTGTGTCAGCGTACCCTTATACTGAATCTTTTCCAACAAGCCTATATATCCTGCTCGGCTTCTCCTTCTCTATACCATGCTGTATACACACTGGGCGGCCTGTACAACGTGACAGGTTCCCTTTAAGCAAAGAAATATGGTTTATATTGAAAAAAAAAGCTCTAACCCCCCCCGCCACACACACACAAATATTCGGTATCACCACATCATCTGTAACGAGGCATTGTATGAAGCTTTATTTTCTGTCATACCACAATAAAAGAACCCTGTAAAACATAAATCTAATACATAAAGCTGAATGTATGTATGCGTTTATGTACGTCCACTAAAGGAATCCGCACCGTCACATTTACAATGACGACATTTTGCACAGACGCCTCATGTGACCCAAGGAATGTCATAGACTGTTTTGACCGGAAAATTTAACCCCACGCTTTACAGTTACTCTCCAAAAAATCTGCCATTAAACTGAATGGAGGTGTGAACTACAGGCTATTAATAGCAACTGTCAGTGGTTGCTATAGGAATAAAATAAACTGTTAGTATAAGAAGCTTATGTGTGAGGTAATAAGATGTGTCAGTTGGGAAATGGATAGAGAGAGACAGAAAGAGACAAAGACAGACAGACAGAGACAGAGAGTGGGAGACAGGGAAAGCGAAGACAGACAAATAGGGAAAGAGACAGAGAGAGAGAGACAGACAGTCAAAGAGACAGACAGAGGCAGACAGGGAAAGAGACAAGCAGACAGGACAAGAAGCAGAGAGACAGACAGAGATAGATAGGGAAAGAGACAGAGACAAGGAAAGAGACCGGGAAAGAGACAGGGAAAGAGACAAAAACAGGGAAAGAGACAAGAAAAAAGACAGGGAAAGAGACAGACAAGAAAAGAGACAGAGACAGACGGGGAAAAAGAGAGATGGGGAAAGACACAGAGAGGGAAAGAGACAGAGACAAGGAAAGAGACAGAGACAGGGAAAAAGACAAGGAAAGAGGGAAAGAGACAGAGACAAGGAAAGAGACCGGGAAAGAGACAAAAACAGGGAAAGAGAGAGAGACAAGAAAAAAGACAGGGAAAGAGACAGAGACAGACGGGGAAAAAGACAGATGGGGAAAGACACAGAGAGGGAAAGAGACAGAGACAAGGAAAGAGACAGAGACAGGGAAAAAGACAAGGAAAGAGGGAAAGAGACAGAGACAAGGAAAAAGACAGGGAAAGAGACAGACAAGGAAAGAGACAGAGACAGACGGGGAAAGAGACAGAGACAGACTGGGAAAGAGACAGAGACAGACAGGGAAAAAGACAGATGGGGCAAGACACAGAGAGGGAAAGAGACAGAGACAAGGAAAGAGACAGAGACAGGGAAAGAGACAAGGAAAAAGACAGGGAAAAAGACAGACAGATGGGAAAAGAGACAGACAGGGAAAGTGACAGACGGGGAAAGAGACACAGTTACTATCCCGGGCAACGCCCGGGTACTACAGCTAGTAAATCAATAAAAAGTGATCAAAAATTGCACATGCCCCAAATTTGTACCAATAGAAAATAAAGCTGATTTTGCAAAAAAAAAAAAAAATGCTTCATCCTAAATGGTCTATCCTGAAAGGGTTAAAAATTAGCTAAACTTTTTTTTTTTTTGGCTTTGCGGCTGTCATATGCATCTTACTGCATTGATTTATTTTTTACTTTTTGGTTTTTTTTTCCTTTCGCTTCAATCAATGGATAGTAAGTAGCAGAGAAATCATGTTGCCACTGCTATCATATCCTCCTCGCCTGCGGCTTTCATCCACTTACTTGGAAACGGATTATGTTACTTGTCGCAAGAAGTAAACAAGACACATCACAGCCACGGTGAGGGCTTCTTTTTTTTTTTGCCTTAGGCTATGTTCACACAGTGCATTTTTGCTGTGTTTTTTTTCTGCAGCAAAACACAATCTCATGGCAGTAAAAATGCTGTGGTTTTTTTGCTGCTTTTTTATTACTGCATTTTTTACTGCATTTTTGCTGTTTTTTTAATGTGTTTTTCAAGCTATTTTGTTGCATTTTAGCTGCTTTTTTACTGCTTTTTTTCAAGCTATTTTGTTGTATTTTTGCTCTTTTTTACTGCATTTTTCAAGATTATTTGTCCTGGGTTTTTTTGCCTTAGGCTATGTTATGCTATGTTTTTTTTCTGCAGCAAAAACACAATCTTGTGGCAGTAAAAATGCTGTGTTTTTTGCTGCTTTTTTGTTGTGTTTTGCTGCTTTTTTTACTGCATTTTTACTGTGTTTTTCCTGCTTTTCTATTGCGTTTTTTCAAGCTTTTTTGTTGTGTTTCTCTTGCGTCTTTACTGCATTTTTCAAGTATTTTTGTTGTGTTTTTGCTACTTTTTACTGCATTTGTCAACCTTTTTTGTTGTGTTTTTGCTGCTTTTGTGTTCGATTTTTGGTATGTTGCTTGTCTACAATACATGTTTAGATAAAGTTGGTTTCATTCACCAAAAAAGCAGCAAAACCACAGCAAAAAAATGCAGAAAAAAACACAACAACAAATGTAGCAAAAAAGCAGCAAAAACACAAGGGAAAAAATGCAGCAAAAACACAGCGAAAAAATACAGCAAAAAATGTAGCAAAAAAAGCCGCAAAAACGCAGCGAAAAAATGTAGAAAAAATTTAGCAAAAAAATGCAGCAAATAAAAGCAGGAAAAACAGAAATGCAACAAAAACACAGCAAAATTTGCAGCAATTAAAGCAGCAAAAACACAGGAAAAAAACGTAGCAAATAAAAGTAGCAAACAAAAATGCAGCAAAAATCTCATCTGCATTCATTCACTCTCATTGCTTTCAGTAGTAAAAGTTTTCTATTTCAGTCAGTAAAACTTAAAGCAAGTGTCTGTGTGCAGGAGATTTCTGGAATCTCATAGGTTTTGATGGTAATGTAAAAAGCAGATTTTTATTAGCATGGATTTGCATAAAGAAACAATGAAAAAAACATGAGAAGAAAAAAAAACCGCACCATGCTTGATGGAGTGAGTTGCTCCTGATTCATGAGAAGGTGCTCGGGTCTCTATGAATCTGGAGCATTTGACTTGGGGCGTGCGCTGCTGTTCTAAGCCAGAAATCAGGGACTGAAGTGAGATTTTGGCATCGGTCCAGTACACAGCAGCTCGTCATGAATTACACAATCTGCGGTGTTGTGCCCCTGATTTGCCCTAGACCTGCCCAGTTCAGAGAATCTGGCATCACAAAGCGAAAAGTCGCAAAGTTTTGGCACAACTTGGAGTTGCACCAAAAGTTTATGACTTTTCAGAGCTTTTCCTCCAGAATTCTGCAGCAAAAACTTTGATGAAACAAACGTAATGGAGTAAAAAATTATCAAAAAGTTATAAGTACCCAAATTGGTAATTAAAAAATACAGCATATCCCATAAAACAATAAGTCTGTGTACGGGAAAGGCAACTGCATCAACCCAAAAAATATATTTTTATTTAGTTATAAAATAGCATAACATAAACTAAATAGTATAAATATGGTAGCGTTTTAACTGTATTGACCTGCAGGGTCATGAAGGGACATATATCAGGATGGGGCCATGATGGGGCCATATACCAGGATGATGCCAGAATGGGGTCAAATATACCAGGATGGGAGACATATTTATTAGGAAGTGTCCCACGATGGGATACATTAGTACAGGATAGGGGACATTACTACATAGTGAAGGGGGGTTGGGTTTCTTTTATTTTGTGCGGCGTGATGGGGACATATACCAGGATGGGTCCATGAATGGACATATACCAGGATGGTGCCATGATAGAGACATCTACCAGGATGGGTCCATGAATGGACATATACCAGGATGGTGCCATGATAGAGACATATACCAGGATGGGGCCATGATAGGGACATATACCAGGATGTGGCCATGTTAGGGACATATACCAGGATGGAGCCATGATAGGGACATATACCAGGATGGGGCCATGATAGGGACATATACCAGGATGGGGCCATGATAGGGACATATACCAGGATGGGGCCATGATAAGGACATATACCAGGATGGGGCCATGATAGGGAAATATACCAGGATGGGGCCATGATAGGGAAATATACCAGGATGGGGCCATTATAAGAACATAAACCAGGATGGGGTCAAATATACCAGGTTAGGAGACATATGTACCAGAAAGTAGTCCAGGATGGGGGACATTAGTACAGGATGGGGGACATTACCACATAAGGAAGAGGGGAGGCACTCTTATGTCTTTATAGCATTTAGAAGGCTACAATGTCCCATACATCTGACCAATAGGCGGGAGGGGGGGGGCGGCCAAAACTTTGCAGTGGGGCCCACCGGACTCTAGGCATACCACTAACAAGTTCCCTTTAGAAGTAAATCATAGTAATAATAATGGCCAGCCAGCTATCTACTTTGTCTGGGGGGCATGGTAAGCTGCACACTGTATTAAGGCATTATTATTATTATTACTTACAGCAAGATGGGCTGCAGTGTGTACATCGCCCTGGCCAAAAACTAGTACTCTATCAGGATACAGCTAAACCCCCACTAAAGTGGAAGCATCACAGGTGCAGGAGGAGCAGATCACACACACACCTCCATGGAATGGAGGAGGGCGATTGCTAGATGATAAAACTGCACACTAGTGGCTTGCATAGAGAGCTGTTCACATATGCAGATACAGTCACAAGCCCTCAGCCTATTAGGTGACGCCCATACTATTAGATCAGGCGGGCTGCCAAGCCGTACCTCACCTGTGTATCATGCACGGACAGACACCCTACAACACAGATGGTCCCGGACACATATCTAGTGTAGGGACCTACAATCATGTGGTTCCGTGACGCGGGTTGTAGGCTTACGTTTTTATGGCCATAAATACCAACAAAAACCTCATACTAATTTTTTCTTTGTACAGGATACAGCCAGGCCCCTTTCTGTTGGGCCTTGCACTGTAGAGTGTCTGTCCGTGCATGATACACAGGTGGGGTACGGCTTGGCAGCCCGCCTGATCTAATAGTATGGGCGTCACCTAATAGGCTGCGGGTTTGTGGCTGTGTTATCTGCATATGTGAACAGCGCTCTATGCAAGCCATCAGTGTGCAGTTTTATCATCTAGCATTCGCCTCCGCTCCATTCCATGAAGGTGTGTGTGTGATTTGCTCCTTCTGCACCTGTGATGCTTCCACTTTAGTGGGGGTTTAGCTGTATCCTGCTAGAGTACTAGTTTTTGGCCAGGGCGATGTACACACTGCAGCCCATCTTGCTGTAAGTAATACTTAATTTTTCGAGGACATTTTCCTCTTTTTGTTGCTATGTTTACATTATTATTATTATTATTATTATTATTTATTATTATAGCGCCATTTATTCCATGGCGCTTTACAAGTGAAAGAGGGTATACGTACACCAATCATTAACAGTACAAAACAAACTGGTGCAGAAGGAGAGAAGACCCTGCCCACGAGGGCTCACAGTCTACAGGAGGAGAGAGGACCCTGCCCGCGAGAGCTCACAGTCTACAGGAGGAGAGAGGACCCTGCCCGCGAGGGCTCACAGTCTACAGGAGGAGAGCGGACCCTGCCCGCGAGAGCTCACAGTCTACAGGAGGAGAGAGGACCCTGCCCGCGAGGGCTCACAGTCTACAGGAGGAGAGAGGACCCTGCCCACGAGGGCTCACAGTCTACAGGAGGAGAGAGGACCCTGCCCACGAGGGCTCACAGTCTACAGGAGGAGAGAGGACCCTGCCCACGAGGGCTCACAGTCTACAGGAGGAGAGAGGACCCTGCCCACGAGGGCTCACAGTCTACAGGAGGAGAGAGGACCCTGCTCGCGAGGGCTCACAGTCTACAGGAGGAAAGAGGACCCTGCCCGCGAGGGCTCACAGTCTACAGGAGGAGAGAAGACCCTGCCCACGAGGGCTCACAGTCTACAGGAGGAGAGAGGACCCTGCCCACGAGGGCTCACAGTCTACAGGAGGAGAGAGGACCCTGCCCGCGAGGGCTCACAGTCTACAGGAGGAGAGAGGACCCTGCCCGCGAGGGCTCACAGGCTACAGGGAATGGGTGATGGTACAATAGGTGAGGACAGAGCTGGTTGCGCAGTGGTGTATTGGACTGAGGGCTATTGTAGGTTGTAGGCTTGGTGGAAGAGGTGGGTCTTGAGGTTCCTCTTGAAGCTTTCCACAGTAGGTGAGGCATGATATATAATGGTACAATGGTATGGTGTATCATGGCACATGGCAGAATGTATAATAGCATATGACACAATATATAATGGCACATTGTTTTATAGCATGATGTATAATGTTTAGTGATGACTGGACCCGTGGGAGTTCGGTTCAGCCGGACCTTAGATAAAGTTAAGTTTGGACCCGGACTTGACCAGAACCCCAATGGAAGTCACTAATTGGCAGTTCGGGTCTCCACCCACATGCAGCCAACCATAAACAGATCACTTCCAGGGGCAGGGATTTTTTTGTTTGGAGCACACTACATCCGATCACGCTCTTATTACCCCAGTGCGAGCCCATCAAACACTGCAAGTGGCTCGCCCCGGGCTGAGCACCGAGCGTACCCGAGGACAGCGATGCTCATACAAGTGGTGTTTATACGTAAAGCACCTGAACCTGAACTCTGTTTTTTTTGTAAAGTCCATTTTTGGTACCAACACTAAACCTCGGGTTTGCTCCTCTCTAATTGTGTAATGATGAATTATGGCAGATGACACAATGTTTTATGGCATGATGTATTATGGCCCATGACCCGATATATAATGACATGTCTTGATGTGTTTTGGCACAATGTATTATGACATGATATATCATGGCATCTAGTATCATCGAACTTCTATTTCAGGGCAATCTCTGTCTTGGACAATGTTTGACCTTTAGCTAATGCATGCTGGATTTAAAGGGGGGGGCGTTCAGCCATAGTCATTATTGGCCACAGCGATATTATGTTGAGTAACAATGTTTCTCTCAAATATTGCGGACCACTCTTCCGAATCATGTGACCCCCGGGCTCCATGACCATGGGGATACGGTGATGTCACGTCAAGTTCCTGCTCACCTGACATCACCGCAGCTGGGCTGAGTCTCCGTGAGTGATGGACTGTGGGCGGAGTTTCACCACTCAGCACAGCCCAGCGTCACAGCTCAGCACCTCCCTGCTCCCTCCTTCACAGAAGAGCCCCGCAAGCAGGAGCGACACTGGGCGGTGTCGAGCGGTGAAACCCCACCCGCAGCCCAGTGACTCACGGAGACTAGGTCTGGCCGCGGTGATGTCAGGTGAGCAGGAAGTTGACATGACATCATCGGATCCCAGAAGTCACGGAGCCCGGGGGTCAGGCGATGGGGATGAGCTGACTGCAACAGCGCCACTCACAGGCACTATTGCCAACACGAGGTATTTGAGCGAAACCTTGTTTCTCAACATAATATGGTTGTGGCCAAAATAATAAATATGGGTGAACCATTTCTTTAAAGGCCCTGTCACACACAGAGATAGATCTGTGGCAGATCTGTGGCAGATCTGTGGCAGATCTGTGGCAGATCTGTGGCAGATCTGTGGCAGATCTGTGGCAGATCTGTGGCAGATCTGTGGCAGATCTGTGGCAGATCTGTGGCTGCAGTGAAATTGTGGACAATCAGTGCCAGGTTTGTGGCTGTGTACAAATGGAACAATAGGTTCACTGTAACCACAGATCTGCCAAAGATTTATCTCTGTGTGTGACGGGGCCTTAAGAATGCCTGTTGATTATTTAACTTTTTTTTTATATAGGGTCCCATGATTTTTATGTACGCCCCTGCATGAGACCAAAAGAACTGAAAATAGACATTGACAATATAAGGATGGAGTGTAAAGGCCCCGTTACACGCTACGATTTATCTGACGATATGTTGTCGGGGTCACGGTTTTCGTGACGCACTTCCGGCATCGTTAGCGACGTCGTTGCGTGTGACACCTACGTGCGACTCCGAACGATCGCAAATAGGGTGAAAATCAGTGATCGTTGACACGTCGTTCAGTTTCAAAATATTGTTCGTCGTTTGGAACGAACAACATCCACACGACCGCCTTGGTCAAACAATATATCGCTGAACGATGTAGCGTCGTTTGTGAGATGTGTACGTGTGACCGCTACAAAACGACCTATGAGCGATCTCGGCAAATCGTAACTACGATCTGGGCGTGTCACATCGCTAACGAGATCGTTGTGTGTAAAGCAGCCTTAAGATAAGAAGAAGTTCAAGTCTCAAGGTATCTGGCTAGATTCACACGGCGCCCAGCAGTAGTTTGTTGACTTCAGTCCACGGCTTCCATCTGAATCCCTAAAAACAGGATTTATATGAGCCCTGCCCCGAGTTCACACAGACTGCTTCTTCTCCTTTGCGGTGATATCTGTCTTCTCAGATGGCCACAAGAACGTAGATGACATAACGTTTCTTATGTGCCTGTTGTCCTAGTGCCACACTTCCGAGAACGGGATCATCTCAAACTATTGGGGGCTTTCCAGTCCTTAAAGCACCGGATTAGGATAATGAAGCAAAACTTCCTCTACATTTCCACATATCAGACTCTGCTCACTCATCGGTAACTCCTTTTGACCTTTAGAACACATGTCGTTTTCATTTTTCCTACTCAACATTTCATCGCCCAGACCTTTTTTCACATTTTCGTTGACGTTAACAGTAAGAGGTCGTGTTTTCAGCTGACAATTTGCTGTGTTTTAAGCTCTATTTGCTGGAGATTAATTAAAGCACCACTCCAATGTTTTAGTTTTTTTTTCAGCGCTCAAGTGGCACTATTAAATCTAAAGGCCGCTTTACACGCTGCGATATCGTTATCGATATCGCTAGCGTGGGTACCTGCCCCCATCGGTTGTGCGACACGGGCAAATCGCTGCCCGTGCCGCACAACATCGCCCAGACCTGTCACACTACTTACCTGCCCGGCGACGTCGCTGTGACCGGCGAACCGCCTCCTTTCTAAGGGGGCGGTTCGTTCAGCGTCACAGCGATGTCACAGCAGCGTCACTAAACCGCCGCCCAATAGAAGCGGAGGGGCGGAGATGAGCGGGACGTAACATCCCGCCCACCTCCTTCCTTCCGCATAGCGGCCGGGAGGCAGGTAAGGAGAGGTTCCTCGTTCCTGCGGTGTCACACGGAGCGATGTGTGCTGCCGCAGGAACGAGAAACAACTTCGTTACTGCTGCAGTAACGATTTTTGAGAATGGACCCCCATGTCACCGATGAGCGATTTTGCACGTTTTTGTAACGATGGAAAATCGCTCATAGGTGTCACACGCAACGGCATCGCTAATGCGGCCGGATGTGCGTCACCAATTCCGTGACCCCAATGAGTTCGCATTAGCGATGTCGTAGCGTGTAAAGCCCCCTTTAGTCCCCTGCCCCCTAACTTATATTAACCCTCCGGTGTTTTCATCCTTTTTCAGCACCTCTTCGGTCCCGTGGTGCCATCTTATGACTGTAACTTCTGACTGGCCAGAAGGTAGAAGTCACGGGACAAAGTCTCAATGCAAGTCTACGAGAGCCAGAACAAGGACACAAATCACCAGAGACTGAGGGGAGCGATGCTGGAAAAGATGAAGATGCCGGAAGGTGTACAAGGTACTTAGATTTAAAGCAACACTCCAGCAGTGCAATGAAGAAAAATGAGTGGTGCTTTATGGTATTCACCTGCTACCTCAATTTCCCATTATCCTTAAAAATGTCCAAAAAACCTTTCCAATAAAAAAAATTACTTATGACGGATGGCAAAAGTCAAAATAACATAACGCACGGTGGCTTGGTGATTAGCACTGCAGTCTTGCAGAGCTGGGGTCCTGGGTTCAAATCCCACCAAGGACATCTGCAAGGAATTTGTATGTTCTCCCTGTGTTTGCGTGGGTTTCCTCCCAAACTCCAAAAACATACTAATAGGGAACTTAGATTGTAAGCCCCCATGGGGACAGAGTTGTCAATGTATGTAAAGCGATGTGGAATATGATGGTGTTGTATAAATGAATAAATAACTATTATAACATTACAATACAGAGTGAGCCTGACCCAGTTATGACCTGGCCCTCTTAAAAGAGATTTTCTACTGCCAATGTGACCCCCTTTCTTTTGTCCTAACTCTTCCTAACTAATACTTTCCTAATATACTTCTGCTATCTACTCTGTTCCTGTAAGCTTGTCTAAAAAAAACACTTAACTACCTTTATTGTTGTTGTAGCTTTGATCCTTCCGGTTTGGAGACCGGAATCAGACCAACTGAGCCACATCACTGGTGGGGCTGCCTATCTGTGCATGCCCAAATCATGCTTCACTCTCCTATCAGCCCCCACCAGTGACCTGCCCTGCTCACTTGGTATGATTCTGGTCTCGAGACTCGAAGGATCAAACCTACAACAGCAATAAAGGTATTTACACTCCTCTTAGAGTTAAGCTTACAAGAGCAGAGTAGGTATCAGAACTATATTAGGAAAGTGTTAGTTAGGGAGAGTTAGGATAAAAGAAAGTCATATTAAATATTAATAGTGGAAACCTCTAAACTGACGCCCACCTGACCACACCTCCCTGCACAAAATCTAAGCCCAGCAGTGCCACCTGCCATGACTGGCTCCATAGGTAGCCACCAAAAATCCATCTGTCATGGGTGACCAGGTCCAACCTATCCCAGGGAGCTGCTGTTTCCCCACACGGTAGTCCATTCCTGCCATGAAACTGTAGGTAACTAGCCCTGGTCCACCACCAAAAGCTGTCCCAAACAGAAGTCTAGAATTGCAATTGTCGCGGGCGGAGGAGGGGACGCTGCGCTCTCCCACTGCTCGGTTTCGGCCGCTGCTGCTGCTGCGGCTGCAGCTGCTCGGTGGTGGCTCGAGCGGTGGGCCGGATCCCGGGGACTCGAGCGGCACTCCTCGCCCGTGAGTGAAAAGGGGATTATGATTGTGGGGATTTGATTATTGTCCGTGACGCCACCCACGGTTGTGGTGATATTGGTGACACCACCGCTGCTCTAGACGGGGATCCCGGGAGCGGTGACAGGGAGCAGCCTTGTTGTTAGTTCTCCCCTCCGTGGGTAGGGGGTTGGTTGTCCCGGGGCCCGGTGATGGGGGTAGGGATGGATGACAGGCGGGTATCAGGGCCTGGTGAGGTGCATGGTCGCGGGGGCAGCGCTGTGCCGCACGGCACGGTGGTACTCACTCAGCCAATGATGAGGACACAGTTCTCGGTAAAACACACGGCTGGATGGATGGGTCCCACAGACGGCTGCGGTGTTGTTTCTCCCGGCAGGTTGATGGTGACTGCCTTTCCCTGCACCTATGTACGGTAGATGGTTCCAATGGGTTCCCACCGGTAACCCGCTCCCCAGCTTGGATATGGGCTGGAGGAGCCCCTTTTGCCCGCAGGCTCTGGCCCTGGGAAACGGTTGCCTTGGCGGTGGCGGTGTCTCCCTCTCTTGGTTGGACTGTTGCCTTCTGTCGGGACTTGGCTGCTGGGAAACCCAGGAGGTTCCCTTCACTAACGAATTCGGCAAATTCACGGCGACTCCTAGCCTTGCCGGGGTCCGTAAGCCCCTGCCAGATGGTGCTGGCTTCTCCTTGCGTACCGGTCCGGTACCGCCGGGCCACCGCCCGTCCACGGTCCTTACGGTAGACTCCGATAGGCCACTCCTGCAGACGGTCACCACCGTCTGCCAACCTTGCTGCTCCGTCCGGGCCACACACCCGGACCAACTTTAGTCTGCTCAGCTGCCACTTTCCTTCCTTCCACTCTCACTTCCCTAGCTGAACTGCTCTCTTTTCCCGCCTCCAGGACTGTGAACTCGTCGGTGGGCGGGGCCAACTGCCTGGCCCACCCCCTGGTCTGGACATCAGCCCCTGGAGGAAGGCAACAAGGGTTTTGTGTCTGACTTCGGTGTGCCTGACCGGGAGTGTGGGGTGTGTGGGTGTTGTGCTCTGTGGCCCCTGGCTTGTCCAGGGCGCCACATTCCCCCTTAGTTAAATGCAGACCGTCCGCGGGCTGCCCGTCCATCACCGGTTTTATTTTCACAAACTGAAAAATAGAAAAACGGTAAAACAGGGATTACAATTAAAATAACATCTTCCCACATCAGGAGGTACTCTTACTTAAACGTTACGGTTACGGCTTCTGCTCTCTCCCACCCAAGCAACCTGGCCCTGATGCTGCCCCTAAGCAAACAGGCAGCACCCCTTGACCCCAGTCCTGCACAAGTTGCCCGAGCGGGTTCTGTCCTTTCCAGGGGACCCACGTCTATGGGGAACCCCTGAAACCCCCAGAGGATCGCCACCGGTTCTGGTGGTGGCTGGGCCCCAGCCTGCTCCACTGCGGGCCCTTCCTCCAATCTGCCTCTCCGGAGGCGGTAACGGTAAAAGCCACAACAACATTATTTACATGCCACAAGTTTGTGGTTGCCCTGCCAGTTCTCGGGCTTGTTCGTAGCAGTTTCTACACATTGGTTTGTAAGGGATCCCAACGGGGACCAGTTGCCAGCAACGACCGGTTCTAATCAAGCTGACAATCAGGTGAATCTTCTCCGGTAATTATTCTTTTTATTCTTTTAGAACTTTTAACACTGGTGGTCCCAACGGGGAACACTTTTAGGCGGAGGACCGCCGACTTCACTGCTCGCTTTCATCATCCTCAGCCGGCCCCTGGTGGAGGAACACGGGGATCAGCCCCTCCAGCGCATAACAGGCGCGACGGGGAAGGACCGCACGGTACCCATGATTTCTGCTCCGGGGGATGTAAGTGGTCTCCATGTCACACAGGGCAATGACCCCTTCGTCTTCCTCGGAAACAGGCTCTGTGTCCGGTCCGGAGTCGCTATCATCCGTTCCTGCGCCAGGCGGGTCGCCGCCAGCTGCCGCAGCCTCTGGGCTCGGCACTCTCTCAGCCACTGCCACGAGAGGGTGTACGCCAGACGGACCAGGCGCAGCACAGTGCACGGGCAAGGAAGACGGAGGCGGCACGGGGGCCAGGGGTAGACCGGGTCCCTCAGCCGCAATGGCCGGTCCCTCGGGGACACAGGGGCGTGGGTCACTCACCAGCTCCTCCATCATCGCCTCCATTCCATACACCCGGGCGACTGCAGCTACCTCCTCCACCTCCGCGGTCCACTGCTCCATCAGCCTACATATCTGCCTCCGGTAGTGTCGGCAGATCCCTGCCGTTCGGGCCCTCAGCCATGCCGCTGTTCCGGGCACCGGCTCGATAGCCTCCTCATAGCTGGGTGGAGCGGACATTCTTTGCAGAAGTTAGCGGATCGTGGGGTCCCGGCGTCCCTGCTTTTACAGCCGCGGCCTACATGCGTCCAGACGCCATCAGTCAAGGGGGACTTGAGGAGTCTCTTTCCGGCTCCTCCTCTACAGGGGCGGGGTTTTGGCCTTCGCGCCTCCACTACTCGAGGAGACGCTCGAGCGGGAATTCTTCGCGCCCAAGATGGCGGCTTCACAAATTTTTCGGCACTTCCACCAGTTGGTAGAACGGTAGGATCCTGTTCGTGACGCCAAGTTGTCGCGGGCGGAGGAGGGGACGCTGCGCTCTCCCACTGCTCGGGTCCGGCCGCTGCTGCTGCTGCGGCTGCCGCTGCTCGGTGGTGGCTCGAGCGTTGGGCCGGATCCCGGGGACTCGAGCGGCGCTCCTCGCCCGTGAGTGAAAAGGGGATTTTGATTGTGGGGATTTGATTATTGTCCGTGACGCCACCCACGGTTGTGGTGATATTGTTGACACCACCGCTGCTCTAGACAGGGATCCCGGGAGTGGTGACAGGGAGCAGCCTTGTTGTTAGTTCTCCCCTCCGTGGGTAGGGGGTTGGTTGTCCCGGGGCCCGGTGATGGGGGTAGGGATGGATGACAGGCGGGTTACAGGGCCTGGTGAGGTGCAGGGTCGCGGGGGCAGCGCTGTGCCGCACGGCACGGTGGTACTCACTCAGCCAATGATGAGGACACAGTTCTCGGTAAAACGCACGGCTGGATGGATGGGTCCCACAGGCGGCTGCGGTGTTGTTTCTCCCGGCAGGTTGATGGTGACTGCCTTTCCCTGCACCTATGTACGGTAGATGGTTCCAATGGGTTCCCACCGGTAACCCACTCCCCAGCTTGGATATGGGCTGGAGGAGCCCCTTTTGCCCGCAGGCTCTGGCCCTGGGAAACGGTTGCCTTGGCGGTGACTGTGTTTCCCTCTCTCGGTTGGACGGTTGCCTTCTGTCGGGACTTGGCTGCTGGGAAACCCAGGAGGTTCCCTTCACTAACGAATTCGGCAAATTCACGGCGACTCCTAGCCTTGCCGGGGTCCGTAAGCCCCTGCCAGATGGTGCTGGCTTCTCCTTGCGTACCGGTCCGGTACCGCCGGGCCACCGCCCGTCCACGGTCCTTACGGTAGACTCCGATAGGCCACTCCTGCAGACGGTCACCACCGTCTGCCAACCTTGCTGCTTTGTCCGGGCCACACACCCAGACCAACTTTAGTCTGCTCAGCTGCCACTTTCCTTCCTTCCACTCTCACTTCCCTAGCTAAACTGCTCTCTTTTCCCGCCTCCAGGACTGTGAACTCCTTGGTCGGCGGGGCCAACCGCCTGGCCCACCCCCTGGTGTGGACATCAGCCCCTGGAGGAAGGCAACAAGGGTTTTGTGTCTGACTTCGGTGTGCCTGACCGGGAGTGTGGGGTGTGTGGGTGTTGTGCTCTGTGGCCCCTGGCTTGTCCAGGGCACCACACAATCTATCACAAAAAAATGTATGTTCTCCTCATGCTTCTCCCCTACTGAACTGATTCCTGTCCTCCAGCCTTCTAGATCTCCCTAAAGTTTAATATAAACACGTCTTAGTCAATGTCCGATAAGTGTGCTCCATCTTACCTGTATGGTCCCGGGCAGCCAGTGCTAATGTCCAATTGGTTCACAAATCGATCTCTCTACTAATCAGTACTATAAATTCATACCAGACCTTTCTCATTTTCTCAATGGTTTTTGATGACCTTGTTTTCCTCCATCTCTTCCTTTGTAAAATCCCAGACCATACAATCTTTATCTTCCGCAATCTTCACTCACAATTTCCTATTTCTGTTGTAATATACTTGACAATTGTGGAGGTTTCATGGTAGTCAAGTAATTTATGTACACCAAAACAAATACAGGCAACCACTCTCTGACATTTCATCGACAAACACCTTCTTCCTAAAGGCCCAGTCACACACAATGACTTAAGGTACCGTCACACATAACGAGATCGCTAGCGAGATCGCAGCTGAGTCACGGTCTCCGTAACGCAGTAGCGATCCTGTTAGTGATCTCGTTATGTGTGACACCTACCAGCGATCAGGCCCCTGCTGTGAGATCTCTAGTCATTGCAGAATGGTCCAGGCCATTTTCTTCAAAGGCGATGTCCTGCTGGGCAGGACCCATCGCTGTGTTTGACACTGTGTGACAGGGTCCCAGTGACTGCTGAGATCGTTATACAGGTCGCTACTGCGACCTGTATTGTTCCTGCATCGCTGGTAAGGTCTGACTGTGATATCTCACCTGCAACCTCCCAGCAACTTACCTGAGATCCCTATCAGGTCGCATCGTTTTCGGGATCACTGGTAAGTCATTGTGTGTGACTGGGCCTTTACCAGCGATCCTGAAAACGATGCGACCTGATAGGGATCTCAGGTAAGTTGCTGGGAGGTTGCAGGTGAGATGTCACAGTCAGACCTTACCAGCGATGCAGGAACAATACAGGTCGCAGTAGCGACCTGTATAACGATCTCAGCAGTCACTGGGACTCTGTCACACAGTGTCAAACACAGCGATGGGTCCTGCCCAGCAGGACATCGCCTTTGAAGAAAATGGCCAGGACCATTCTGCAACGACTAGAGATCTCAGAGCAGGGGCCTGATCGCTGGTAGGTGTCACACATAACAAGATCGGTAACGGGATCATTGCTGCGTCACGGAAACTGTGACTCAGCTGCGATCTTGCTAGCGATCTCGTTATGTGTGACGGTACCTTAACCCCTTTACCTTATCTGCTGACAAACCCAGAGGTAATTCTTCAGATGTTCCTCTTATCCTCTGTGATGCCCAGTAGACAAATGTCCTACTCTCCATACTGTCTGGATAATAATGACTTCTACAGGGAAACAGAAAAAAAAGTGCTGAGAATGTTGGGCGCACATAGGTGGAGAATGCTTTTTGATCTCCATGTCCCCAACTATTTAATGGTTTCTTGCCTGTGTCTTAAGGTGGTGTCACACACAGCGACAACGACAATGACGTCGCTGCTACGTCACCATTTTCTGTGACGTTGCAGCGACGTCCCGTCGCTGTCACTGTGTGTGACATCCAGCAACGAGCTGGCCCCTGCTGTAAGGTCGCCGCTCGTTGCTGAATGTCCTGCTTCATTTTTTGGTCATCGCTCTCCCGCTGTGACGCACAGATCGCTGTGTGTGACAGCGAGAGAGCGACGAAATGAAGCGAGCAGGTAGCAGGAGCCGGCATCTGGCAGCTGCGGTAAGCTGTAACCAAGGTAAAGATATTTACCTTCGTTACCAGCCTCCGCCGCTCTCACGCTGCCAGCGCCGGCTCCTGCTCTCTGCACATGTAGCTGCAGTACACATCGGGTAATTAACCCGATGTGTACTGTAGCTAGGAGAGCAGGGAGCCAGCGCTCAGTGTGCGCGGCTCCCTGCTCTCTGCACATGTTGCAGCACAGCGACGCATGTCGTTATGATCGCTGCTTCGGCTGCTGTGTTTGACAGCTAAGCAGCGATCATAACAGCGACTTACAAGGTCGCTGCTACGTCACAGAAAATGGTGACGTAACAGCGAGGTCGCTGTCGTTTAGTGTGACCCCAGCTTTACTGCCGCCACCACCTCAAATGAGATGGTGATCCCTGATAAAATCTTCTGCTGGCCCTTGCCTCTTCTCACGTCCCTAGATAGGTTCTGCACCTATGCGCCAAGCAGGATACCTGGCCCTGTTTAACCCTAACTGGGCTTTAGGTAATGAACGGGTGGGACGAGCACTAGTCATCTCCACCAAATACTAAAGAACACAAAGGGTAAATAAATGGGGGAAAGCAGTCAAACAACTGCAAAAAAAAAAATATTTACCCAGATTGAATTTGTCAGGTAGTAGTCATTAAATTTGTTAAATTTCTTTCTTGGTAAAAGAATAATGAAGATGCCATCTTCCATACCACAAGAGTAGCACCTGATCATGCTACTGGTATCACGCCTATGCCGCAGAGGAGGAAGAAGAGGACAGGGATAATGTAAATGTTCCAACGGAGCCAAATAAAAAGAGGACTTTTATTGGATGTGGTGAGTGCGAGGGAACAGTATGGGGGGGAATGTGAAGGGACAGTACATGGGGGAAAATGTGAGGGGACAATATGAGGCAAAGGTGTGAGGGCCTATCAGAGGCCAGCAGTTGAGGTCAGCCCACACATTGCCAGCATATGATGCTACTGCCAACATATATGGGCACCAGGATGGATTATATATGGGGATCATGATGACATATAGGGACCAATATGGAATCTATATGGAGACTAGGACGGGGAACTTATGGGCACCGGGATGACAGATGTTACAGACAGGACTTAGGATGTCCACATTATTACAGAAAGGGGCCAGAACAGAACATATGGACCCAGGATGTGGACATTATTACAGAAACAGGGCCAGGACAGAAGACATAGGGGCCCAGGATGGGAACATTATTACAGGAAGGGGCCTGTTCTGAGTGGATCCTGTCTTGTTAAACCTATGTATAGTCTTGGCCACCGTGCTGCAGCTCAGTGTCAGAGTGGTGACAATCGTCTTATAACCTCGGCCATCTTTACGTAGAGCAACAATTCTTTTTTTTCAGATCCTCAGAGAATTCTTTGCCATGAGGAGCCATGTTGAAATTCCAGTGCCCAATATGAGAGAGTGTGTGAGAGATAACACCAAATGTAACACACCTGCCCCCCATTCACACCCGAGGCCTTGTAAAAATGTAACACATCTGCCCCCCATTCACACGCGAGGCCTTTAAAAAATGTAACACACCTGCCCCCCATTCACACCCGAGGCCTTTGAAAAATGTAACACACCTGCCCCCCATTCACACCCGAGGCCTTGTAAAAATGTAACACACCTGCCCCCCATTCACACCCAAGGCTTTGTAAGACTAATGGGTCACATGACACCGGGGAGGGAAAAAGGCTAATTGGGCACAATTTGACCACTTTCACTTAGTGGTGTAATCACTTTTGTTGCTAGGGGTTTAGACATTAATGACTGTATGGTGAGTTATTTAGAGGAAACCACATTTACCCTGTTATACAAGCTGCACACTGACACTGTACATTGTATCATAGAGTCAGATCCTCAGTGTTGTCCCATGAAAAGGTATACGTAATACAAAATGTAAAAAAATGTGAGGGGTGTACTCACTTTTGTGATATACTGTACACCACTATTAGTTTATGGTGGCTATTTGGGGACATTATTATTGTAAGGGTCAATTAAGGGACATTATTACTGCTGTAATATATTTACTATTGAGGATACTGTTTTCAATTGGGGGAAAGAAGGTCCCGTTACTGTGTAGTGCGGCACGGTCACTTTTTTCTTCATCTGGTGAAGTGTAGAAGTCTTGGGGAATGTGCTCTAGAAATGGTCAGTTATAGAGGTCTGTGTGATTTTCTGCAGAGACGTCCTGGCAGGAAGAAGTAATGGCGGTCTACACCGGATGAAGAGGAAAAGCGAAGATATATGACTTCATCTAAAGGCATCCGTGATAAGTCAGTGTATTACCTGTAAACTTACAGTACACTATATACAGAGCTCTTCTGTATAATGGCACTGATGGTAATATTAGTGTTATTAGCATTGTGGTGTTTATTAATGATTGTTGTAGTTGAACACTGTGTGGGGGGCATATTACAGACATGGTCAAAATTGTTGGTACCCCTTGTTTAATGAAAGAAAAACCAACAATGGTCAAAGAAATAACTTGAATTTGTCCACAGTAATAATAAATAAAAAATCTATGAAAATGAACAAATGAAAGTCAGACATTGCTGCTTTTCTGCTTCCACAGAATTTTTAAAAAATAACACTCATGAAATCAGCCTGGACAGAAATGATGGCGCCCTCCTCCTCCTCCTCCTCCTCCCTCATGCTCCTCCTCCTCCTCCCTCATGCTCCTCCTTCTCCCTCATGCTCCTCGTCCTCCTCAACTTAATATTTTATTGCACAACCTTTTGAGGCAATCACTGCAATCAGACGATTCCTGTAACTGTCAATGAGACTTCTGCTCCTCTCGACAGGTATTTTGGCCGCTCCTCAAGAGAAAACTGCTCCAGTTGCCTCGTGTTTGAAGAATGCCATTTCCAGACGCCATGTTTCAGCTCTTTCCAAAGATGTTCAATAGGATTTAGGTCAACTCAGGACTCATAGAAGGCCACTTCAGAATAGTCCAATGTTTTCCTCTTAGCCATTCTTGAATGTTTTTATCCTGTTTCTGTGTTTATCCTGATGCAAGACCCATGACCTACGACTGAGACCAAACTTTCTGACACTGGGCAGCACATTTCCCTCTAGAATTCCTTGATAGTCTTGAGATTTCATTGTACCCACATTGTATGTGGTGTTATTCAGTCACCATGTGGTAGTAATATGTGGTTTGATCATGGTGTGTTGGTATTTGTCCCTTGTATGTGGTGCCAGTCTGGTTCTCTGGTACCTTCTTCCCCTGCACCTGTCCCTGGTAAATGGGTCCCTGTGGTATGGAACACTTGGGGGTCCCCAGTCTGTGGTTTGTCCACCTCAGTCCGCCTGATGGTAGCATGAACCCTGTGGCGATGGAGTCTCTGGTCCTACCCCCGCCTCTCCCATTGCTACTGAGTCTTCAGATTCTTTAGAGTCAGCAAGGTCCTTGATGGTCCCCTTGCTGTGCAGGTGTTAACTGGTCGGCTTGGAGCTCTTTCCTGTCCTAGGGTCCTGTACCCTGTCAGTGCGTAGTTCCGGAAGTATTCCACCATACTCCACTGGCAACTACCTCTCCTGGGTACCAGGTCACCGTTAACCCGAGTCAGGACGTTGATCAGTCAGCACTTTACACTCCGGCTATCAACTCTGTTCTCCACTGACTACTCTCCACAGTCTGCCCTTCCCACCTGGTCAACAAGTGGACTGGAATGGCTCCACCTCTAGGCAGCCATCCATTAGTCCCACCCTAGCTGGGTACCATTCTATGGGGGGGTTTGTTGGAGTAACTGGGATTATCTGGGTTCTTGGTGTTACCGGCACTGGGGTTCTGGGTCCCTAAGGGGGTAGGCCCTGCATCCTGGTGGAGATGCAGAACCTTGTAGCACCCTGATGGGTTCAGGGGCGCTAGACGTGTACAGTTCCTCATGGGCATACACAGGCCCTCATGGGCACACACAGGCCCTCATGGGTGTGTACATTACCTTATGTGCTTACACAGTTCCTCATGGGCATATTCAGTACCTCATGTGCTTACACAGTATCTCATGGCCAAACACAGTACCTCATTGGCATACACAGTTCCTCATTGGCATACACAGTTCCTCATGTGCTTACACAGTTCCTCATGGGCATACACAGTTCCTCATGGGCATACACAGTTCCTCATGGGCATACACAGTTCCTCATGGGCATACACAGTTCCTTATGGGTGTGTACATTACATCATGTGCTTACACAGTCCCTCATGGGCACACACAGTTCCTCATGGGCGTATGCACCCAATAGTGTGCACAAAACCTAGTGTAGACCTAGCTTTAGTGTGTGTCATATAGTGTCAGAAGGCACTGTGATCAGAGGAAGATTGGATTCCCCAACATAGGGAGGTGTGTCAGCTGGCAGATTCTGCTTACATGGAATCTGGGAACATATAAGGAACTAAGCAGATTTCTAAATAGTTATATAGGAACTTGCTGATTTGGGGTTTAAGCCCAGCTGACTGTCCCATTCAGTGACCAACTGTAATCTCTGCATGCACTCGTACAGAGAGGCTGTCAATCACTGAATGACTCCACCCACTGGACTCATTTTCCAATATTTAATTATCACTCTGCTCATCAGTTTGTAGGATTCATTATAACATTTTACCATTATTACAAACATGTAATATATTTTCTTCATAATGACACATTCTCCCCCCCAATTCACTACATGAAAACATTCTGTATCATCACACATTTTATTATCAGTCACTGTAATATATCATGTATACCTGGTGCACAATATAAAAACATCTTATGTGTGCAAATATGAGAGCATATCATAACAATGGCATGACATTCACCCCGACATAAATGAAATTTCACATTTCCTTAGCGTACCAACATAATATGCAGCGCTGGAATATAGTTCACTTGGAGCAGTTTACAAGTTGTGGCATTCATAATGAAGGGAGAAGCTTCTGGAGGTAGAGGGTCCTGGATGCACCCATCCCACGTGGGCAGGGCCCCTCTTCCCAGGTTTTTCTATTTAAGTAGTAAACAATAAATGGGGAACTGGCTCCAAGGGGGAAAAAAAGACGTTATATGCCCTGAATTACTGTTCCCAGCATCTTAATGTAACTAAGGCTGTACTTTTACCATAGGGCATCCTTCCACCCGGTTCCACACTACTCATGCCTCATGCAGACGCTTCCCATCTGTATCCACCCTAGTCCTGCCTTATGGAGCCTCCTACCATCAGATACTACTTTAGTCCTTCCTCATGCAGCCTCCTCCCATCTGACTCCTCCCTAGTCCTGCCTCATGCAGCCTCCTCCCATCTGACTCCACCCTAGTCCTGCCTCATACAGCCTCCTCCCATCTGACTCCACCCTAGTCCTGCCTCATGCAGCCTCCTCCCATCTGACTCCACCCTAGTCTTGCCTCATGCAGACTCCTCCCATCTGACTCCACCCTAGTTCTGACTCATGCAGCCTCCTCCCATCTGACTCCACCCTAGTCCTGCCTCATCCAGCCTCCTCCCAGTTGACTCCACCCTAGTCCTGCCTCATGCAGCCTCCTCCCATCTGACTCCACCCTAGTCCTGCCTCATGCAGCCTCCTCCCATCTGACTCCACGCTAGTCTTGCCTCATGCAGACTCCTCTCATCTGACTCCACCCTAGTTCTGCCTTATGCAGCCTCCTCCCATCTGACTCCACCCTAGTCCTGTCTCATGCAGCCTCCTCCCAGTTGACTCCACCCTAGTCCTGCCTCATGCAGCATCTTCTCACCTGACTCTTCCCTAGTCCTGCCTCATGCAGCCTCCTCCCATCTGACTCAACCCTAGTTCTGCCTCATGCAGCCTCCTCCCATCTGACTCCACCCTAGTCCTGTCTCATGCAGCCTCCTCCCAGTTGACTCCACCCTAGTCCTGCCTCATGCAGCATCTTCTCACCTGACTCTTCCCTAGTCCTGCCTCATGCAGCCTCCTCCCAGTTGACTCCACCATAGTCCTGTATCATGCAGTCTCCTCCCATCTGACTCCACCCTAGTCCTGCCTCATGCAGCCTCCTCCCAGCTGACTCCACCCTAGTCCTGCCTCGTCCAGCATCCCTCCATCTCACTCAACTTTAGCTCTGCCTCATGCAGCAGCCCTCCACCTAATTCTACTCTAGTTCTACCTCATGCAGCCTCCTCCCATCTCATTCCATCTGGTCCTGCCTCATGCAACCTCCTCCCATCTGACTCCACCCTAGTCCTGCCTTGTGGAGCCTCCTGCCATTGGACGCTACTTTAGTCCTGCCTCATGCAGCCTTCTCCATTTGACTTGACCCTAGTCCTGCCTCATGCAGCCTCCTCCCATCTGACTCCACCCTAGTCCTGCCCCATATAACTTCCTCCCATCTATCTCCACCCTAGTCCTTCCTCATGCAGCTTTCTCACATTTGACTTGACCCCAGTCCTGCCTCATTCAGCTTCCTTCAATCTGATAGAACTCTAGCCCTGCCCAATACAGTCTCCTCCCATCTGACTCCTCCCTAATCCTGCCCCATGCAGCCTCCTCCCATATGACTCCCATCCAGCATCCTGGCATCTTGTACCACTATTATCCCGTCCTGTGGGGCATCCTGGCAATAAGGTCCTGCCCCTTACCTCTTCTTTAGCCATGCCATATCCAGGACCTTGGCATCGGTTTTCTTTCCCTCACTCCAGCCCTTGGTTTATAGCAAATAATTCATTATCCCCTAGATATATAAAACATGTATATTGTTAAAAATCTATATTAGTCTATTTGTGCGTCACTTTGAGCATTGTCCAGAATCATAACTAATAAACTATAGAAACTAAACTATTTATGTGAGAATATATATTCAGTCATAGGAGGAGTATGCTCATGGCAATGAAATGGTGGGAACACAACATTTCTCCAAATTAGAAAACCATGGCTGCATTTTTCGAAAAACAGCGCCCCCAGTATACAGGTTGTGTGTGGTACTGCAGCTCCGCACCACTCATTTCTGTGGTGCTGAGCTGCAATACCAGGCACAACCTGTATAGAGTGGTGGCGCTGTTTTTATAAGGCAGCTGTTATTTTAATCATAGACAACCCCTTTAAATATTATGCACTATTTAATTGATAGCAATATATTAAACTATAGGTTTTATGTTATATATAGTAGGTTATGTTCATAACAACGTCGCATGATCAGTGCTATTTAGGATGGTCAATGGAGTCCATCTGGTGCAACTAGTGTCCGGTTTACTCTTACGTTATTTTTTTTATTGCTGTTCCTATAAGAAATGGGGTTAAAGCCTAACATAGACTTATACAAATACATGGAATAAGTGAAAGTGTTATTATTTATGGTCCTCACCTTTTTTGCTCTATACTATGACATATAGGGGATGCATAGACAAAACACATAAGCAAAATACAGGAATAATGGAAACATATACCATAGGGAGGTACGCTGCTGACAATTACACTCTGGAATAATTGAACAGTAAATGGGATTAGCAACCGCTGCATAATAGATGAGTAGGAAGGTATTGAAGTATATGAACCTGTCTGAATAGAGGGTTTTAGGTTCTGTTTAAGTAGATTTGTCACTCACCATAAATATGTAATTTTATACCTGGTGTAAATGCCGCTGTTCTCCTGAATCCGGCGTTGTTTTACTTTTGTTCCTGCGCCTCTCCATTCCTGAGATATGTCACTTTCTACCCTGTACAGTTTTTACCAAGTGGGCATTATCCTCAATGGATACTTCTGGGCGTTACCTTGAGGACCACACCCAGTTGTCTAAAAGACTAGACTTATATACAAGGAAGAAGTAGCCATATCTCAGGAATGGAGAGGCGCAGGAACAAAAGAAAAACAGAGCCGGATTCAGGAGAACAGCAGCATTTACACAGAGTAAGATATATTATATATAGCAAGTGAGAGAACTAAAAAAAGAAAAAAAAAAGTAAGAGCAGTGTTTGATGTGTAGAGCAAATTCAAAAATAGGTGAGAAGCACAGGAGAGGTCAAGGAGGCAACAGTGTGAGGAGAAGCAAGAAGAGAAATGTTTATAGAGGTACATGGCAGCACTATTGTATGGGGTTCGTGCTTCCTGGGTAGTTGAGAATGTTGGTATATGCAACAGATGAGGACTTCTTTGTATGTGTGAAGGGCTTTATGCTGATTTAACAGTAGATGGCGATGTTGTGTAAAGTTTCCTTACTCACTGTATTGTAAAAAGTCTTTTGTTTTTCTTCCAGGTTTTGGTTTCTCTTCCTCATACAATGCTGTATGATTGTGCATATCATTACCACATGTTCTCTAAGAAGTAAAGAGCTTGTTATCCCATGTAATCTGCTCTGTGAACTTTGTTCTACACCTGGGAAGCTAGAAGCTGTGCAACAGAGAATTAGTAGACGAATGGACAATAGAGAGACAGAAAGATTGGTTTTTTTAAAAATTGGGCCCTGGGTAATGAGGAAAAAAAGCCTTACCATTTGATCAAATTTTCTGGTCCTTTAAACTCATATACTACAGGTTAAAAAATACTGCTGACATAATACCACCAAATAATGCCCAAATAGTGTGCAGTATCAAAATAACACAATGCCACCATATACTACCGCAATTTAATGTGTACATAATACAATGTTAAGGGGTGATCTCAGTGAGCTCATGATCTACATCCCTTCAAGGGATTGTACCATGAACAGTTGTACATTTTAATTAATGGATCTTAGAATAAAAATAAGTTCCACAATTGGATGTGTAAAAAAAAAAAAATGTTCCTGTCCCGAGATATTCCTATAAATGTGCCCCTCTGTACTGGATGTGTCCAACCATGCAGAAACAGGCCGGATATACCACAACATATTATACAGACATTACAGTTGCAGATCTCAGCTGCTTCTTTCTGTGATGTAAAACATTTCATTGCCTGTTTAAAAACATGTTTTTCATCACAGAAAGAATCATATATTACACAGGAGCATATTTATAAGAATATCTAAGGGCAGGAACATTTTTTTTAACACATCAAATTGTGGAACTTCTTTTTATTCCAATATCTATTCATAAAAATGTACTATTGTTTGTGGCACAACCCCCTTAAGGACCCCCAAGGAAATGGGTTATATAGACAAATGCCCTGAATAGATAAGAATGAGGAGATGTGACAGAGGCGAGCAGCACAGTTGAGGACTATTTGGAGTGTACAAGTCTGACTGATGTTTGGCCACAATGAAGGGAGTAAATGTTCTGTGTACATGAGATGTCCTTCCGACAATTGATTGTTAAGGGCTTATCACGAGCCTGTGAATAGCAACGAGCATGTTCTACCATACTGGTCTTTACAGTGATGTAGCTGGGAGGTAATTCAAATGTTTGGGGGTATGGAAATGGTAACTTTAGAGGGTATGAGAGGTCAGGACCAGAAAAATAAATCTGAGTATCACTGGACTCTCATACGGCCAAATCAGATATCTTGCTTTGCACTGAGGAGGGGCAACAACCCCGAAACACATATCTGCAAACTGAGATTCGGGTTTGGCTTTTCCTTAAAGGGTCAAGATTGACCTTTAGGATTGCTTCTTCCAGTATGTAGAACTAGAGTTGAAGTCCTCTTCGTCTCATAAAAGGTAATTTGCATAGCGACACATGAGTTTTAAATCCATAAGAAATAATCGCCGGCCAAAACCAAAAGGTAGAGAAATGGAGAGGTCCAGAGGTAGTGATCCAGTTAGGTGCACCTACAAAGAATGGGCAAGAGGTGGAGATGGTACAAGGACAAACTAAACGTTGAAGAGGTGGAGATGGTACAAGGACAAACTAAACGTTGAAGAGGTGGAGATGGTACAAGGACAAACTAAACGTTGGGCAAGAGGTGGAGATGGTACAAGGACAAACTAAACGTTGGGCAAGAGGTGGAGATGGTACAAGGACAAACTAAACATTGGGCAAGAGGTGGAGATGGTACAAGGACAAACTAAACGTTGGGCAAGAGGTGGAGATGGTACAAGGACAAACTAAACGTTGAAGAGGTGGAGATGGTACAAGGACAAACTAAACAATGAAGAGGTGGAGATGGTACAAGGACAAACTAAACATTGGGCAAGAGGTGGAGATGGTACAAGGACAAACTAAACATTGGGCAAGAGGTGGAGATGGTACAAGGACAAACTAAACGTTGGGCAAGAGGTGGAGATGGTACAAGGACAAACTAAACGTTGAAGAGGTGGAGATGGTACAAGGACAAACTAAACGTTGGGCAAGAGGTGGAGATGGTACAAGGACAAACTGAACGTTCAGCTACACAGATCCAATATCTGTGAGGAACTAGGAGAAGAAAGTCTCCAAAGTGGATGGTCTACATTGCCCAATACTGAGGACACGTCTGGTAAGAGGAGTATGGAGTAGTGTGAGATCATCGATGGATCTGTAGAAGGAAGTTTAGGATAAGTGGTGAGGTTAACACCTTGGCTTTAAGTGGTCAGAAGGGAAATTTGAGGAGAAACAACCTTAGTTCAAGGTCAGTTAGGATAGAAGAGAGATGAGGTATAAGTTGTAAGGACTCATAGATGGTTTCTTGGGTCTGGTGTTATGGTGGTGTTCTGGAATGAGAGGGGGGTTGTCTAAAGAGGACAACCCCTTTCCACATCTCCTATGTTTCTCTAATCCTGTATAACTCCTTTTATGCTACTCTCTATCTTATTTTATGTGGTCCTGTTAATAATGAATGGACCTTCTAAATGGTTAGGTACTGTCTGTTTTAGATAAGGATAGGTATAACATGGAGTGTAATTAAGCAGGTCATTGGTGAAGTGAACCTTTAAAATGATTTTTAGAACTATAAGTTTTGTTAAATCTTAAAAATTCTTTTGGTAAAATCTTAATTGAGGAGAAGGAACAACTCAAACAGCTCTTTCTTCAGATTTGAGTCTCGTAACCATGCTTCAAGGCTCTTGGATGATTTGACATTGACTTACAGGGTATCTACAGGGTGCATTAGCGTTTTTGCATATAAAGTTTAAAGATAATTTGTCACCAGGTTTTTGCTATGTAATCTACGAGCAGCAGCATGTAGGGGGGGTGAAACCCTGATTCCAGCGATATATCACTTGCTGGTCTGCATGCTGTCATTTGGATACAATCACAGTTTTTTTCTGTTGCAGATCTAGGAAAGCTTGGAATGCTATGCTGTGTATAACCACGCCTACATCACTGATTGGCAGATTTCTCAGTGCTGTGGGTGTGGTTGGACTAGGAGGCACAAGGAAGCTAGTCTTGTAGTGATAATCTCCTGCTGCTAAAACACTGATTGTAGTGAAACAGCAAAACACAGCCCAGTAAGTGACAAACTCCTGGAAACAGGATCTCGGTCCCTACATCATTTTGGTCTCAGATTACAGTCATGGCCAAAAGTTTTGAGAATGCTACAAATATTAATTTTTACAAAGTCTACTGCTTAAGTTTTTCTAATGGCAATTTGCATATACTCCAGAATGTCATAAAGAGTGATCAGCTTAACAGCAATTACTTGCAAAGTCAATATTGGCTAAGAAAATGAACTTTAACCCCCAAAACACATTTCAACATCATTGAATTCCTGCCTTAAAAGGAGCAGCTAACATTGTTTTAGTGATTGTTCCATTAACACAGGTGTGGGTGTTGATGAGGACAGGGCTGGCGATCAATCAGTCATGATTAAGTAAGAAGGACACTACTGGACACTTTAAAAAGGAGGCTGGTGCTTGGTATCATTGTTTCTCTTCAATTAACCATGGTTATCTCTAAAGAAACACGTGCAGCCATCATTGCTCTGCACAAAAATGGCCTAACAGGGAAGAGTATCGCAGCTACAAAGATTGCACCTCAGTCAACAATCTATCGCATCATCAAGAACTTCAAGGAGAGAGCTTCCATTGTTGCCAAAAAGGCTTCAGGGCGCCCAAGAAGGACCAGCAAACGCCAGGACCGTATCTTAAAACTGTTTCAGCTGCGGGATCAGACTACCAGCAGTGGCGAGCTAGCTCAGCAATGGCAGCAGGCTGGTGTGAGTGCTTCTGCACGCACTGTGAGGCGGAGACTGCTTGAGCAAGGCCTCGTTTTAAGGAGGACAGCAAAGAAGCCACTTCTCTCCAGAAAAAACATCAGGGACCGACTGATATTCTGCAAAAGGTACAGGGAGTGGACTGCTGAGGACTGGGGTAAAGTCATTTTCTCAGATGAATCCCCTTTTCGATTGTTTGGGACATCTGGAAAACAGCTTATTAGGAGAAGAAGAGGTGAGCGCTAGCACCAGTCTTGTCTCATGCCAACTGTTAAGCATCCTGAAACCATTCATGTGTGGGGTTGCTTCTCAGCCAAGGGAATCGGCTCACTCACAGTCTTGCCTAAAAACACAGCCATGAATAAAGAATGGTACCAGAATGTCCTCCAAGAGCAACTTCTACCAACTGTCCAAGAGCAGTTTGGCGCCCAACAATGCCTTTTCCAGCATGATGGAGCACCTTGCCATAAAGCAAAGGTGATCACTAAATGGCTCATGGAACAAAACATAGAGATTTTGGGTCCATGGCCTGGAAACTCCCCAGATCTTAATCCCATTGAGAACTTGTGGGCAATCATCAAGAGACGGGTGGATAAACAAAAACCAACAAATTCTGGCAAAATGCAAGCATTGCTTATGCAAGAATGGACAGCTATCAGTCAGGATTTGATCCAGAAGTTGATTGAGAGCATGCCAGGGAGAATTGCAGAGGTCCTGAAGAAGAAGGGTCAACACTGCAAATATTGACTTGCTGCATTAACTCATTTTAACTGTCAATATAACCTTTTGGTACTCATAATATGATTGCAATTATATTTCTGTATGTGATGTAAACATCAGACAAACACAATTAAAAACCAGAGGGCAACAGATCATGTGAAAATATAATTTTGGTATCATTCTCAAAACTTTTGGCCATGACTGTACATAGCAAAAACCTGCTGACAGGTTCTCTTTAAGGCTGGTTTCACAAGTCCAATATTCACAATCTGCGTAAGGACCACAATGTCACACGGTGCTTGGCTCTAAACTTGCCAGGTGTCATCTGACGCTGTTCATATTACAGTGTCTGACACTCCTCACTATGCCTCTTTTGGTGCTTATGAGATACAGTCAGGCTTGGGCGTCGACCAGCTGTGTTCTCATTAATGATCAGGCTTGCAGGAGTTCATTTATGCTAGCCTGCTGGTGACCTCTTAGATCACATGTTGTTGGCGACCTATCACAGTTACTCCCCGCCTATCTAAGATGGAGGAGCCTGTTTTCACTATAGCTTTAGCTACACAGGTTCGTGTGTTGTTATATCCCAGTCCTGCTGGTGATTGTAGTGCTTTGTGCGTGGAGTTGTAGAGTTCTCTCGCTGTCTCGTTTCCTCCCTGCTCTCATTTTCCCCATTATCACTTGATATCTGATACCTCTGTGTGAGCGTGTTGTGTGATTGAGTTTTGGATTCCCCTGTTTGTCTTTATCTGTGGGTTTTACCACTCTTGCCCTGGCCATCTTCTGGGATGAGGGAGAGGGGGTATTAGATCAGGGCAAGGAAGGCGGCCCAGACATTATCACTATCAGATGTATCTCTGGGATCAGGGACAGCTAGGGCCCCTCTAGCCTGAGGGACAGTTTATGAGCCCCAGTTATCCCATCACACCCCGTAATACACAATGTCTGGACCAACCACGGATCTTCTGGCCTAAACTCAGCAGCCTCATAGGTATATACTGTATCTATGTGGCCTTTGAGATTGTGTCAGGAGACCCTCATTTGAGGCTGTTGAATTTGGGTCAGGAGACCTGCAGCCCACTCCGAACCTCGCAAATCCACACTCGGACCATGAATGTCAGCTATGTGATACCAGATTAAGTTACAAGCGAAATATTCTTTAGAAGAGCGCCACCTGCGGATGTGAGTGCTGGTTGCAGATGAAAGTACCATGAGCTAAAATAACAGCACCACCATACAAAAATACATAATAAAATATCAGTTTTCCAACTAGTGCAGTTACATTCAAATACTTCAAGATGTCAAGCTGTCCCTTTTTACGTGTCCTCCCTTAAAGCTGAGATACTAATGTTAGTTCCTCTTGTATTCGTCTTACAGGAGTGACCACCATCAAGGATTTCTCCAGCCTTTTTATTCTTGGCAACATCATCTTTGATCCAAGGGGCTCCGGACGTCTCCAGTGTGTGCTTGTAAACAAGTAATCGTAAAGTGCAAATGCATACTCTATCCCAAGGCACTTCTTGAGGTCTTCGAGATGCCACGTCCTCAGTAATCTTCCTATATACTGTTCATTGGGATGGAGCCATTGTTAATCGTGCTATAATACATTTTGTTCTTTCGGCAGCTGAGAATGATCAGGACCGCCACCAAGACTAAGAGAAGAACCACGCCAATGGCCAACAGTGAGAGCAGGGCAGCATGGGCCTGGTCGACTGTAAGGATTCTTCCTAGGAACGGTATTCCTCCCTGCTCATCAGAATCTAGAATAAAAATAGGTAATCAACAAAAATGTGGAGAATAGTAAAAATAGGGGTATGTTTTGACTTGAAGGACTCATACCTGCAGGAACAGGGCTACCTTCTTCTTGGTCTGAAAAATAACCAAAAATAACAAAAACACATGAGTATGGGCCAAGTCAAACTTTCTCTATCTGAAAAGGGTAAACACAGACAACAGATGAGCTGATTGTTTTTTGGCTTAAAAAGAAAAAAAAACATTTCAAGCACTAGGAATTTGTTAACCTTATTTCAGACCCTCTTATCATTCAGAACCAAGGCCAGATCAAAGAGCATCTCTCAACCTGGAGGACCCAGAATGTCCATGTAATTCACAGACAAGACAAGACTCCTTCTCAATTAGGCTAGGTTCATATTTCAGTTGTTTTGCATCAGTCACATGCGTTGCTTGACACTTGTGACTGATGCGTTGTACAACGGGTGACAAGAATTGGAATTCATTGTCACGAGAAAGCGGATTCCGTTGTAAAACGAGTGATCGTTCACAATAGCCGGCTGCCGGCTTTTGAGAGCGATCAGCTGATCACCCGGCCGCCGGCTTTTGAGAGCGATCAGATGATCTCCTGGCAGCCGGCTTTTGAGAGCGATCAGATGATCGCTTTCAAAAGCCGGCCGCCGAGAGATCAGCTGATCGCTCACAGAAGGCGGCTGCCGGGCGATCAGCTGATTGTTCGGCCGCCGAGAGAGAGAATGCGCAGCGAAATCAAAAGGATTCCGCTGCTCAAAAAACGTTACATGCAGCATTCTTGCCGCCCGACGGTCAGTCGTTCCACGACTGATCAGTCGAGCGGCAGATGCAACGCAAGGGCATCAGTCACAATCCGCCGCTCATACAAGTCCATGGGAAACAACGGAATCCGCCAAACGGATTGCGTTGTTTAGCAGAGCGGCGAATTGTGACTGATCATAAACAACGGAAATGTGAACTGAGCCTTATTCGGGCTTGTAATGGGGAAAGCCCTATAGTTCGACACTTCAGCTTCAGTCCTGTCGCTGAGCGCCGCAGGGAAAGTCCTGTTATTCAGGACTTCTCATTTGAGTCCAACCATGCGAAGGCGTCAGAGGAAGGCTCAAACATCTGAACCCCACCCATGACAACAACCCTAAGCGGGGTCGGACATATCATGGAGTAAGGAATCTGCTTATCCCGTAATCTCCTTTTCATATGTCTCAGAATTGAGACCTTTTTTTTCTCGACTTCCGATGAGAAATCTGAATATATTTATATTTTCCGTCCATCAATAGTTAGTGCAGAGTGGTCTCTAGCTTTACGCAGATTAGATTAGTTAGAATAGGCCTTGGAGGAGCGCCAGGTGGTAAAGATCTCATAGTACTCTGTGCACCCTGTCTCTGGTAAAGAATATGGAGAGATCGCGCTTACCAAAGTTTTCAATCAGCCATGACCCAAAAAAGTGAAACAGGGATAATGGCCCTCCATTTGCTCACTTATCCCCACCAGGCAGAAAAGTATCTTGCCGAAGTCTATTTTCCAGATCATCAGCTTTATTAAAGAGGTGGTCCGCTACACAGCATAGTGGCCACACATCGATGTAAAGCTCATAACGGACGCTTTTCTCAAATACCTTGTTCAGCCAATTCTGCCTGTGAGCGGTTCTATCGGGGTCCGCTCATCCCCATCGCGTGACCCCCAGGCTCCATGACCTCTGAGATCCGGTGATGTCACGTCAACTTCCAGGTTGACCTGACATCACCGAGGCGGCCCTATTCTCCCTGAGTGACTGGGCTCTGGGCTGCATTTCACCGCTCATCGCAGCCCAGCATTCTGCGTGCCCTCTCCTTCGCTGCAGAGCACTGCAAACAGAAGCAATGCTGGGCTATGACGAGCAGTGAAACTTCGCCCACAGCCCAGTCACTCAGGAGGCCACCTTGGTGATGTCAGGTCAACTTCCAGTTCCAATCTCAGAGGTCGTGGAGCCTGTGGGTCCCGTGATGGGGATGAACGGACCGCACTAACGCCGCTCAAAGGCAGAATGTACTAGACAAGGTATTTGAGTGAAGCCTTCCCTATGATGTGTTCCCACGATGCTGTGTAGTGGACCACCACTTTAAGAAGAGCATTGATGTTCTGCAGCCCTTTCAAGATTTGTTTTGTACATAAGGCAACTGATCTTCTATTCCACTGACTCTCCTCCAGTTCTGTAACTTTTGCATTAGTTTTCTGTTTGTCCTGCCTGATAAGACCAATATCCCCCCACATGATTTTCCAGATTTTCCAATGTGAAGTCACAAGATTTACCCGCTGCCAGGGTTGACTCCACCGTAGGATCGCCAATTTCATTGAGTGCCTCTAGCATGGAATCTTCTGGCTGGAGCACGTGTGTGTGTGCACCTCTGAAGGGATGTGTTTAATAAAAAAAAAAATGTTCCTGTGCTGAGATAATCTTATTTATGTGACTTTGCTATGTGCTGTGTAATGGCCTGTCAGAGCGTCGCCCGTCCTGCGCTCTGCAGTCTCAGCACAGCAGTCGCACAGTGGTGACGTCACCACGCTCTGCTGCACTGAGACATCAAGCGCAGGCACAGGGGGAGAATGATGAAGCATGGAGCGGACCGCGCCACTCCATGCTTCATCATTGCTGTGTGCGATGATGGGCGAAGGGGGCCTGCCACTGACACTGGGCTACCCGACTCACAGGCCATATAGCGGTCACGTGGTCCGCCACAGAACAGTGCAGCTTCTCTCTGATAGGAGCCAGCTCCTGCTCTGCAGGGTGGACGCCGGGCCCCTAACCTGCCGGGCCCGGTCATGATGGCGACCGCAGTCATTATGCCCATGCTCCTCACACCTTCTCCAGGCTTTGGTATCAGAGGTGTCCGAAAAGGTCTTTCCTTAATATATTAAGGGAGTGTGTAGATTTTACACTGGATCATGGCTACAATCACACCTGTGTAACACCCATAGGATTTACCTGACTTCTTCCTCACAGTGAACGTGGTTTCCATCCCAGCATGGATGTGATCTGTGACGTGACAGTGAAGCAACCAGGTCCCCGGATTACCAGCAACCAGTTCTATCGTCTGAAAGGTCCCAGGAAAAAGGTCAAACACGTCCGCCCGGTGCGTCCGGTCTTTCTAAAATGTAAAATCAAATGTATTATTAATTTACCATTCTGTACACAAAAAATATTCACTTCTATGAGTCCCTGCCCTCTGCAGGGTTCACAACCTCCCTGTCGTTCATACACCTGGCCAATAGATTCTTAAGGTGGCTTTACATGCTACGATATTGTTAGCAATTGCTAGCGATATCGTACGCAAGAGCACCCGCCCCCGTCGTTACTGCGATTGTTTGTGATCACTGCCGTAGCGAACATTATCGTTACGGCAGCGTCACACGCACTTACCTGGTCGGCGTCGTCGCTGTGACTTTTGAACAATCCCTCCTTCAAGGGGGAGGGACGTTCGGCATCACAGCGATGTCACCGCGACGTCACTAAGCGGCCGGCCAATCAAAGCGGAGGGACGGAGCTGAGTGTGATGTAAACATCCCGCCCACCTCTTCCTTTCGCATTGGGGCCGGCGGCAGGTAAAAAGACGTTCCTCGCTCATGCGGTGTCACACATAGCGATGTGTGCTGCCGCAGGAGCGACGAACCACAACGAAAAACAACCCTTACCGATTTTTGAGTTTGGGACAACCTCTCCATGGTGAACGATTTTCACCATTTTTGAGGTCGCTTAAGGTCGCTGGTCAGTGTCACACGCTACGATATCGTTAATGACGCCGGATGTGCGTCACTAACAACGTGACCCCGACGATAAAACATTAACAATATCGTAGCGTGTAAAGCTCCCTTAAGTGTTTGTCCACCACATTACATCATACAGTATTGGAGTTACAGCCTGTAATATGTCCCAAAGCTGCATTCACAACTAAAGCCTCAGAGCTGAAATCCCCCAGCATTCCTTGCTGGCCAAATGTTTGCACACAGCTTTCTCCAGTGATTTCTAGTGAAGTAAGGTAATCATACAGTATTTAGGGTTCTAAAGGCAGAAATACACAGATTAAAGTTGGCCGAACTTATTGATATCTAATATATAGTTGAAACTAAATGTTTCCCTCCGCTCTCTATAAAGACACATCTGTAGGTTTTTCCCTCCGCTCTTTATAAAGGCACATCTGCAGGTTTTTCCCTCCGCTCTCTATAAAGACACATCTGCAGGTTTTTCCCTCCGCTGTCTATACAGACACATCTGCAGGTATTCCCCTCCGCCCTCTATTAAGACACATCTGCAGGTTTTTCCCTCCATCTGAGATGAAATTAGAATAAACCTTTGTTTTAGGTCAATTAGAAACCTAAATGATTTATATTTGCCAAATGCCAGAATAATGAGAGAGAGAATGGTTTTAGGCATTTTTATTACTTTCTGCAAAGTCAAAAGTTTACATACACTTAAGAGTACTATGCCTTTAAACAATATGGGACAGCCCATGTGATGATGTCATGTCTTTGGAAGGTTCTGATAGGTTTATTGGCAACATCTGAGTTAATTAGAGACACCTGTGGATGTATTTTAATGCACACCTGAAACACACGGCTTCTTTGTGCAGCATCATGGGAAAGTCAAAATAAATCAGCCAAGATCTCAGGAAGAGAATTGTGGACTTGCACAAGTCTGGTTCATCCTTGGGTGCAATTTCCAGATACCTGAAGGTGCCTCATTCATCTGTACAAACAATTATATGCAAGTACAAACAAGATGGGAATGTCCAGCCATCATACCGCTCAGGAAGGAGGCGAGTTCTGTGCACCAGAGATGAATGTGCTTTGGTCAGACATGTGCATATCAACCCAAGAACAAAAGCAAAAAACCTTGTGAAGATGCTGGAGGAAGCTGGTAACATTGTGTCATTATCCACAGTGAAACGAGTACTGTATCAACATTGGCTGAAAGGCCATCTGCCTTTTTAGGGGAGATAGCAGTTGGCTAACACCTAATGTGCATGGGGTCTTATCTATGTTGGGCAACAAACAATGTACAATAAGGCCCCAGCCGTTAATATTTTTACGCATAACACTGCCATATATTGCCAAGATAATACTGCCATCCGGTTCCCAAATAATGAAAAGTATACAACTAATGTTTTACAAAGTCCCTAAGAAAAACTGGCACAGACAACCCCTAACTCACATTACTGTACATTGCTAAAAGATCTTGGAAGGCTTCAGGTGCCATCTTTAAGCGCTCATATCTAGTTAGGACAAGCCTGGACCGTTCTGCACATGTTCTTATGGACTCGGCAGCTTTATGACAGGTGAAAGTCCTAAGCTTCAATATATTCCCCCGGCACGGCAATATCCAGATTATATTATGTCATTTACAACGGATTTAAAATAATGCTGCCTACAATTCCATCCCTAAATAAAATATGAGGCCCACTACAAGGCGTAACCCACAAGACCTGGAGGACCCGGTGTCAGATCCTCTTTACAGTATTTCACCGCTGTAGGCTACTATATCGCTGTTATTTCACAAATTCCCTGCGTGTCGTCTGTTCAGTGCAAACAACGTACAAACTGGTGGAACAGGTTAAGACGAGAAAATATAAAAGACGCCCGACCTTGGCAGATAATATAATATACTGACTATATGGTAAAAGAGATAGGTATAAAGAAGAAAACAGCTTCTGTAAGCGCAAAGACAAAGGCGACCATTGCATATATAACATCTGAACTGCATTAATGCTATATGGAATATACATATAAAAATGAAGGTGCTTAGGTCAAACTGACTGTAATGCAAGGTATGGGGACGTATCAAGCGAACGGCGAAAGGGAAGGGAAACCCTGTGTTTAGGGAAGGGGGAGATGATGACCCCTGACCAAACCTATTGCTGGTCCCGAGGGTCCCTCACCACCCTAGATAGGTTCCTCACCTATGCGCCGAGCCAGGTACCTGACCCTAGGTATCCCGCACCTATGCGCTGAGCCGGATATCTGACCCTAGGTATCCCTAGTGCTGGACCCTAAATAGGGAATCGGTGGGATGAGCTCTTGGTCAACCCCTCTAATCACTATAGAAGACACAAGGAGGACACAGAAGAGAAAAGTGCCTGAATTACTTATCCACAGATGACACTGGTAGAAGTTCTGCAAAGCTTCAGCAATGGTAGTACAGAGGAGTACAAGCCACCTGCTTGCAACCAGAGCTAGAATGAACTGAATAATATCAATAATATCACCAGCATCAGTCCAGGGAAGAAGGGAGTGTTTAAGCACCAAGAGAGTACTGATGATCAGCAGCTGGCTGGAAGGTGAGCTGCTCCTGGGTCCTAAAAGGAGAGAGATGAAAACCCAGCAGGATAGCTACCTATACCAATCAATACTGACAGCAGGAACAAATGAAAGTCAGGGAGCATTCTGCGCAGCCAAATGCTGTGACCTTCTATAGCCAGAAACCATATGACTGTCTGTCACCCGTGACACTGACCATTTCAGGTGAGCCCATCAACCAAGGCAAAGCGACCTTTCTTTGATATGACCCTGACCTAATATTTATCAAACATGCCTAAAAGTCTACAAATATAATATACAGACAGATAGATGGACAGGTAGCAAAGTTTTGGCTGAAGGGCAAGTGAAGGTCATTACTTGGGACTACAGAACAGGAGAAGGACTTGGGTATTCTCATTACAAATAAGCTGAGCAGCAGCACTCAATGTCAGGCAGCAGCTGCTAAAGCAAACAAGATTCTAGGGTGTATAAAAAGAGAGATTACATCCCAAGATCCCAACGTATTGTTACCCCTCTATAAATCACTTGTAAGGCCTCATCTGGAATACGGGATCCAGTTTTGGGCTCCACATTTTAAAAAGGACATTCAGAAGTTAGAGTCAGTTCAAAGGCGGCAACTAGATTATTACAAGGAATGGAGGCCGCCCATATGATGAGAGGTGGAAAAAGTTAGATATGTTTAGCTTAGAAAAAAGACGTCTCAGAGGAGATCTCATTTATTTGTATAAATACATGTGTGGTCAATATAAAGGACTGGCACATGACTTATTTCTTCCAAAGACAATACTAAGGACCAGGGGGCACTCACTGCGAGTGGAAGAAAAGCGATTCCGACAGCTAAATAGGAAAGGGTTCTTTACAGTTAGAGCAGTCAGACTGTGGAATGCGACCACAAGAGGTAGTAATGGCAGATACTATAACAGCTTTTATAACCGGGCTGGATGATTTCCTCACTACACAACATTGTCAGGTATAAATGACTTAGGCGGGCTTTACACACTGGGACATCGCTAGCATCGGCTAGTGATGTCGAGCGCGATAGTACCCGCCCCCATCGCACATGCGATATCTGATGATTGCTGCCGTAGCGAACATTATTGCTATGGCAGCTTCACACGCACATACCTGGTCGGCAACATCGCGGTGACTGACTAACAATCCCTCCCTCAAGGGGGAGGGTCGTGCGGCGTCACCGTCGCGAAGTGGCCGGCCAATAGAAGCGGAGGGGGCGGAGATGAGCGGGACATAACATGCCGCCCACCTCCTTCCTTCCTCATTGCCGGTGGACGCAGGTAAGGAGATGTTGTCGTTCCTGCGGTTTCACACACAGCGATGTGTGTGGCTGCAGAAACTGCGAACAACATCGTACCGGCAGCAGTAACGACATTATGGAATGGAGCGACGTGTCACCGATCAACGATTTTTGCCGTTTTTGCGATCGTTGATCGTCGCTCCTAGGGTTTACATGCTGCGATGTCGTTACCGGCGCCGGATGTGCGTCACTAACGACGTGACCCCGACGATATATCGTTACCGATGTAACAAAAATATACAATTGGGGGAGGAAGGTTGAACTGGATGGACCAGGGGCTTTTTTCAACCTATGTAACTGCTCTAGAGCCGACACATAGCCACCTGTTCACATGGGACAATAAATATACCAGGGTTTTTTTTTAGATATAATGAATAAAAAATAAATACAAAAAATATTGGATAGATAAAAGTTACATTGTTAATAGTTAGTTCTATAGAAAAAAAAATAGAGACATAAATAAATTGGTGAAACCCCCCCCCCCATGCTATTAAAGGGGACCCGTCATCACCAGGTTAGAATTGGGCACTTTTTGCTTTTATTTTTATTGCCGTTGCTTCATTGAGTATTTTGCTTTTTTGAAACCCGACCTACGGTTCCAGATATACAGGCTTTTTTTATTTGGGGCTGATTTTTATGGTCTTTACCAAGGGGGTGGTGCTCACAGTATAGTAATGAAGAAGAGCTAAAAGACACGCCCCCGAGGATCTTGTGACAAATGTTCCTTTGATAAAGTGCATAAAATGGGCACTAAAAATAAAAGCCCACATCGTATGATGGAGTAAAAAATGAAAACAATACTTAGAAAATTAGTGGAAATTTTAAAAAAAAAGATCAAAATGGCCACTTTTGACCTGGTGATGTTTCCTCTTTAAGAAATATGTTTGTCATACACAGTATGTGATTTTCAATAAAAGCTCTGATACAAATTGCACGCTCCTTTCCTGGCTTATCTCTGAGAAGCAATAAGTGCCACGTCAGCTCATTAGTATGGCGCCATCAGCTGTCCACATTATCCAAACGTGATTCATGCCCCGTTCCCAGCACCGCTGAGCCTTCCGGCAGCCTCGTACACTAGGTGTATTCCCAGCCGTATACTTTTGACTGAAGGATTCAAGATATGTGAATGTATACATGGCCCAAAGGCTCACTATATAAAAAAGGAATACTCTATGTTATGCATTCATTTGGCTGGACGTCTCTGCGTAGAAAAATGCAGTCAATTATGCTATACTGTGCAGGGGGGAATAAAAAAAAAAAAAAAGGTATGTCAAGGTAAGCCAGGCCGACGGAGGCCAAAAATATGTACGTTTGGATATCACTCATCTCCAGGCAAAATATGAAAGAGGAGCAAACGGGCACACAGGTCTGCAGAAACTCAATATGTGGGGTGCACCAGAAGGTGTATATGGTGCGCACTAGGAGGACTGAGTGCATCATACCACCGGAGGAGAGGAGAATGCACTCACCTTATAGAGAAAGCTCTGAGCGTGGAAGTGAACCGTGTGCATGTCAACTTCATTCCCCATCCCCAGGAGATGCCAATTGGTTTTTTCACCTTCAGTCATAGTGAGGCCATGGAGATTGCCATAGATCTTTCCATTTATAGCTGTAATACAACAAATAAATCATTAGTGAAAAATATCCATCCATGCTCTGTCCAGACACTAAACTGGCAGGAGATGCAAGCTGCAGAACAGAGAGTGCAGCTCTGGAGTATAATACAGGAGGTAACTTAGGATCAGTACAGGATCAGTAATGTAATGTATGTACACAGTGACTGCACCAGCAGAATAGTGAGTGCAGCTCTGGAGTATAATACAGGAGGTAACTCAGGATCAGTACAGGATAAGTAATGTAATGTATGTACACAGTGACTGCACCAGCAGAATAGTGAGTGCAGCTCTGGAGTATAATACAGGATGTAACTCAGGATCAGTACAGGATAAGCAATGTAATGTATGTACACAGTGACTGCACCAGCAGAATAGTGAGTGCAGCTCTGGAGGATAATACAAGATGTAACCCAGGATCAGTACAGGATAAGTAATGTAATGTATGTACACAGTGACTGCACAGCAGAATAGTGAGTGCAGCTCTGGAGTATAATACAGGATGTAACTCAGGATCAGTAATGTAATGTATGTACACAGTGACTGCACAGCAGAATAGTGAGTGCAGCTCTGGAGTATAATACAAGATGTAACCCAGGATTAGTACAGGATAAGTAATGGAATGTATTTACACAGTGACTGCACCAGCAGAATAGTGAGTGCAGCTCTGGAGTATAATACAGGAGGTAACTCAGGATCAGTACAGGATCAGTAATGTAATGTATGTAGACAGTAACTGCACCAGCAGAATAGTGAGTGCAGCTCTGGGGTATAATACAGGATGTAACTCAGGATCAGTACAGGATTAGTAATGTAATGTATGTACACAGTGACTGCACCAGCAGAATAGTGAGTGCAGCTCTGGAGTAAAATACAGGATGTAACTCAGGATCAGTACAGGGTAAGTAATGTATGTACACAGTGACTGCACCAGTAGAATAGTGAGTTCAGCTCTGGGGTATAATACAGGATGTAACTCAGGGATCAGTACAGGATAAGTAATGTATGTATAGTGACTGCACCAGCAGAATAGCGAGTGCAGCTCTGGAGTATAATACAGGATCAGTACAGGATAAGTAATGTATGTACACAGTGACTGCACCAGCAGAATAGAGAGAGTGCAGCTCTGAAGGATGTAACTCAGGATTTGTGCAGCTTAAGTATTGTTATGTCTTTACAAAGGTATTTAAACTTTCGATGTAGATCCTTTCCTTACACAAGCTGTAATATAATTATTCTAAGGCAGAAAACTACTCACCATGGATTTTGTTGCTTTCTTCAAATTCCTCTGTCATGTTGATGGCTGCAGGGTCTTTATGAACATAAGTCTCGATATTGTCATCCAAATACCATGAGAGATTTTCATCAAACACCAAGAACAACAATGCAAATTCCCGAGCCACATCCTTCCTGCGGCCTTTGTTGTCCAGTACACCTTTCCTACAAGTCAGCAGTGGTCCTATCAGGCCACTGTACATGTCCTGCATCGGGGAGGGACAAAAATCACTTTGAATCAAGACAGTTTATATACAAATAATATAAAAAATATTCTAAAATAGACACTGAGCAGAATGGAGATTACAAGGGAAAAACCTACCTTGAGGATACCTGAGAATTGTACCTCAGGGGGTGGCAAAATTAAAAGGATTATTCCCATCTCCAAGATCCTATCTCAATATGTAGTAGGTGTAATAATAAAATAATAATAATAATAATAATATTAATAACTAGCTGTAGTACCCAGCGTTGCCTGGGATAGTAACTGTCTCTGTCCCAGTCTCTGTCTGTCTGCCTCTGTCTGCCTGTCTCTTTCGCCGTCTGTCTCTTTCGCCGTCTGTCTCTTTCGCCGTCTGTCTCTTTCGCCGTCTGTCTCTTTCGCCGTCTGTCTCTTTCGCCGTCTGTCTCTTTCGCCGTCTGTCTCTTTCGCCGTCTGTCTCTTTCGCCGTCTGTCTCTTTCGCCGTCTGTCTCTTTCGCCGTCTGTCTCTTTCGCCGTCTGTCTCTTTCGCCGTCTGTCTCTTTCGCCGTCTGTCTCTTTCGCCGTCTGTCTCTTTCGCCGTCTGTCTCTTTCGCCGTCTGTCTCTTTCGCCGTCTGTCTCTTTCGCCGTCTGTCTCTTTCGCCGTCTGTCTCTTTCGCCGTCTGTCTCTTTCGCCGTCTGTCTCTTTCGCCGTCTGTCTCTTTCGCCGTCTGTCTCTTTCGCCGTCTGTCTCTTTCGCCGTCTGTCTCTTTCGCCGTCTGTCTCTTTCGCCGTCTGTCTCTTTCGCCGTCTGTCTCTTTCGCCGTCTGTCTCTTTCGCCGTCTGTCTCTTTCGCCGTCTGTCTCTTTCGCCGTCTGTCTCTTTCGCCGTCTGTCTCTTTCGCCGTCTGTCTCTTTCGCCGTCTGTCTCTTTCGCCGTCTGTCTCTTTCGCCGTCTGTCTCTTTCGCCGTCTGTCTCTTTCGCCGTCTGTCTCTTTCGCCGTCTGTCTCTTTCGCCGTCTGTCTCTTTCGCCGTCTGTCTCTTTCGCCGTCTGTCTCTTTCGCCGTCTGTCTCTTTCGCCGTCTGTCTCTTTCGCCGTCTGTCTCTTTCGCCGTCTGTCTCTTTCGCCGTCTGTCTCTTTCGCCGTCTGTCTCTTTCGCCGTCTGTCTCTTTCGCCGTCTGTCTCTTTCGCCGTCTGTCTCTTTCGCCGTCTGTCTCTTTCGCCGTCTGTCTCTTTCGCCGTCTGTCTCTTTCGCCGTCTGTCTCTTTCGCCGTCTGTCTCTTTCGCCGTCTGTCTCTTTCGCCGTCTGTCTCTTTCGCCGTCTGTCTCTTTCGCCGTCTGTCTCTTTCGCCGTCTGTCTCTTTCGCCGTCTCTTTCCTTGTCCCTGTGTCTTGTCTGTCTGTCTCTCTCTGTCTCTTTCCCTGTCTGTCTCTGTCTCTTTCCCTCTCTGTCTCTCTGTTTCTTTCCCTGTCTCTGTCTGTCTCTTTCCCTGTCTCTGTCTGTCTCTTTCCCTGTCTCTGTCTGTCTCTTTCCCTGTCTCTCTGTCTGTCTCTTTCCCTGTCTCTTTCCCTGCCTCTCTGTCTGTCTCTTTCCCTGTCTGTCTCTTTGACTGTCTCTCTGTCTGTCTCTTTGACTGTCTCTCTGTCTGTCTCTTTGACTGTCTGTCTTTTTGACTGTCTGTCTTCTCTGTCTCCCTCTCTCTTTCTGTCTGTCTGTGTCTGTCTCTCCACCGATATCTTATTACCTCACACCATAAGCTTCTTATACTAAAAATGTATTTTGTTCCGATAGCAACTAATCACAGCTCCTATTAATAACCTGTAGCTCGCAGCTCTATTGACTTTAATGGAGGCAGGTTTTTTGGAGTGTAACTGTAAAGTGCGGGGTTAAATTTTCCCGTCAAAACAAAGTCTATGATGTTCCCTGAGTCACATGAGGAGCCTGTGCAAAATTTTGAGATTGTTAATGCGACGGTGCGGATTTCTTTAGCGGACATACATACACACACACACACACACACACACACACACACACATACACACACAGTTCGCTTTATATATTAGATGATATCAGCAAATACTTCCAATTAGAAATGTAGTATAGTTCTCCTGATTCACTATGCGTCTTACCTCATGTGCAGGTCATTGCAGGATCTTAGGTATCCATGGTTATGATCATGCATATAGCCACAGTTAGTTGCTTGTGGCCGTAACCATGGTTACCTAAGGTCCTGTAATGCCGTGCACATGAGGGAAGCAACATAGTGAATCAGGAGAACTATACTACATTTCTAAATGGAGGGATTTCATAATAGTAATAATAATAATAATAATAATATATTATTATTATTATTATTATTATTATTATTATAACTACACCTACTACAAATTAGGATAGGATCTTGGAGATGGGAATACCCCTTTAATTTTGCCACCCCCTGAGGTACAATTCTCTTGTATCCTCAAGGTAGGTTTTGCCTAAGTACCATTAGTTTAACCTCCGTTTTGCTCAATATCCATTTTAGATTTTTTATTATATTATTATTTAAATTAAATATGAATCATTTATTATTCACAGTCTGACAATAGCAACCACCAACTGTCTACTTTATCTGGGTATCAAAATGGGGGGGTGGGGGACCGTATGCCGGTTTTTAAAATTATTTATTCAATTAATTTTAAAACGTCACACGGAGTCCCTCGTATTTTGATACACAACCAAGATAAAGCTGACAGGTGGGGGCTGCAGCCTCCAGCTGTCTGCTATATCTGTGGTGGATATCAAAATATGAAACCCTACGCCATTTTTTTCCATTTATTTATTTTTACACCTCACTTTGGGGATGAGACAGCTACTGTGAGGGCAACCATCACAAACACCAGCACAGAGGGTGGGGGCACAGTCTGACTGCAACCAATCACAGATGCTGTCAGAGGGTGGGCGGGTGAAGCAGTGAATATTCATGAGATTTAATGAGCGGACCCGGAAACAGTGTGACAGCAGCGCGGAAAATTGGTAAGTGTAATTGTCCTGCTTCCTTTTGCAACCTCCTAACCCTTAATAAGACCATTTGATAACACTTAAGATTGACTTATATAGGGTTCGGCGTCCAGGGTCAAATTCAGGTCAACTCCGGACAGACCTGATGAACTCGAACATCTGCGGGTTCGCCCATTTCTAAAAGAGAGTACACTGCTTTTTCACGGTCTTAGAATTGTTAATATTGAAGGCAGCTAGAATTGGCCTTGACTGTTGAGAAAATACATCTTTGATGCCAACTCACACCTTCACCTTACATCAATTATTTAAGTATATAGCAGCACCTAAGACTGCATCTTTCTTCACTGTTGTAGCAGAAGAACTTTAGTCTTTTGAGGTCAGATGGATCATAGACCATGTTTAGTGGGTTAAAAGTCCTGGATCAGAGTTTTCTCCAATCACGGCTGTTGAACGGTCAATGGTCAGTAACAAAAGTCATAGCAATTTTATAGTGTATATAGTACCTTCATATAGTCTTCCTTGGAATAGTAGGCCCACGTTAAGCAGTCCGGGTCATTACTCCCTGGTCCTGATCGTTCTGGTACATTCCAATGATAGGTGCTTGTACCTCCTGAAAAAAAAAAACTAAGGGGTAAAAATGCAAAAAAGGAAGGGACAGGATTCTTCAAAACTGACAGATCTTAGTTAGGGTCAGACTGGCTCACTGGAGGGGCGGAGGATCTTCTGGTGGACCCAGTCCCTGGTATTGCATAGATATGACACGTGTTTCAATGATGCATTCACCACTCTCCTAGGTTTTCTAACTCTATCAAGCACTGTGATAAGAAGCCATCAAGAAGGAACAGCATTCTGGTGCATACCTCTGCAGTATGCAGCTAGCACAAGCACTGCTCTCCAATGTTGACATTTATATTTGTTATGTTTTAACCTAGATATATTGTTTAAAAGGGAAATTGGTTCAAAGTTTTTGATACAAGGAGTTTATACAACATATCCAGTGTCCTGGGTCAAAGGCTCTCAGAAATACTGAAGAAAATGAAAGGTAGTTCCAGCACTAAGGTTCATGGTTAAAATCTCGTCATTATTAGAAACTCACAAAAAGTCAAGAAGCAGAATAGCCACTACAAAAAAATCATACAAAATGGTCACATGAAAAAAATGGAGAACACGCTCTTAGCCAATATGTTTCGTATGCCAATCCTAAATTTTTTTTTTCATGGTATTTTCGAAAAGAAATATTTTTCACCAAGAATCTTGGAGCTGGATCTCCCCTTCGTTTTCTTCAGAAAGTGTTTGTCAGATGTTGACCCATGGCAGATACCGTTGAAAGAATGCATCAATGTAGAGAATTTTTTTCCATTCATTGAGGGAGTCTGTAGTTGAAAAGTCATACCAGATTTGATCCCATAAACAGAAATCCAGATCCCACTTATCATCATGTCACGCTGACGTAAGGTAACATCTGGTGTGTGGCACAAGAGAAATGGTGCGCCGGGGAAGATCTAAAGGTAAGCCTCGACGATAGGTAGAGGGTAGAGGGCATAGAGGTCACCACCTAACTCACATGTGGGTGATGGTTGAGCTCCCCAACGTCCCTTGCCAGGTCCTTCCGCCTGTGTGCGATCACATACCTAGGCCCTGGTTGACCCTGGACTTGCCCTGATCTTACTACTATTATAAAGGCAACACGAGTAAAGGGAGAAAAACAAGGGAAAACAGAAACAATAACAGAAACGCCAAAGTCTAATGAGAGGGACTCCACCGATCCTGCTGGAAAAAGAACCACAGCTCTCCAGAGACAACTTCTTCACAGGTCAGCATAGAATGAACTATAGCCGGCATGGGAGAGAGGAAGGAGTGGGTTTATATTGCAGAAGGGCGAGGCGGCAGATGAGATTAACAGCTACAAGTCAATCACAGCAGGATAGAAAAGAAACCTTAACCACTTGAGCACCAAATTGATTAAATACACTCCTACGCAGGATAAATGATGAGCAGGATTTAAAATGGATCTGCGGTCAACTAAATGCTGTGACCTTCTGAGCCAAGATTCCCCCGGTCTCAGCGGGGTGCGACACACTCGTGACAATCGATCAGTGATTTCTAATGTTACCTCATGGCATTTTCATCCAAAAGCCGAACCTTCACAGACCAACCATGAATGACAGATCCCTCAGGAGACATCTTTCTGAAATCCCTAATGCACGGCCATCTTTGGAATAAAGTATAATTCTCTGGAGCAGACGAGTACTGTACCGGCAAGTAGTCCTGTAGACCCAAGTTCTTAAAGAATATCCAGCAAAATTCAGCCCCATTTGGAGATATCTATGAAGTCAGTCACTTGCTCCCTGTCTGACTCTGTGCTTTAGTAATAATTCTACAATATCTGGGTTATTTTTAACTGAACATCTTGAGATGATGGGGGGAGGGGGGGGGGTCAAGAGCAGGGTTCTCCTTTCACTCACCTGGTAAAGTATTTTGGATCACACTTCCACCATCAAGATCTGCCACCTGAACACCATGAGCGTAGATGGAGTACGGTCGAGAGGCTTTGTTCTTAAACACGATAAGTATACTCTCTCCAACCTCTGCTCTTACAAATGGACCTATGACAAACAAAAAAAAACATAAAATTAGTATTTACATAAAAAAATATAAAATTATTTTTATTATTTACATATATGTTATTGTAATTTTCCACAGCCAACTAAAGCACACAGTCAGCTGCCATTTACTGCTTTCTGTAGCTCTTTTAGTCAACTTTGCAGTGTAGACTGTGACAGAATTAACAGAGTTATCTCATTATCATTACAAGTGAGGTGATATAATGACAGCTCTATTGCATTAAGTGGAGGTCAACATAAGATAACACTCCGGTCTCAAGGATAGGGCTATGCTACATCAATTCCTGGAGACTTTATTAAGGCCCAGTCACACACAACGACTTACCAGCGATCCCGACAATGATACGACCTGATAAGGATCGCTGGTAAGTCGCTGAGAGGTCGCTGGTGAGATGTCACACAATCAGGCCTTACTGTTATGATCCGGAACCATGGAAGACGACCATAACTCATTGGTAAAAGGTGACAAGAGCATTGGCAACTAATCTGGCCGCCATCCCCTTACTAACCATCAACACTAGAAGTAGCCGAGGGGTGAACTAACATCCTGTGCACCGCGAACCCAGCCAGAGAACTAGCTAGACTAAAGGAAGGAAAGATGAATAACTCTCTGCCTCAGAAAATAGACAAAGAATAGCAAGCCCCCCACATTCAAAGACTGTGGTGATATAGGAAAACACAATACACAGATAGATGATAGGTTTTAGCAAAAGGTGAGGCCCCCCACTGACTAAAATAGGAAAGGACAGGAAAGGGGCTGGTGGTGGCCAGAGAAAAACCTTGCAAAATTCCAAATTCCTGATAGTACAAAAAGGCCCTCAGATTGCACAATCTGCACTCCGTCCTATACCAGGCGCTCTTATCATACCAATGAACAGAAAACAAGAATCATTACAAATTCAAAAAGCCACAAACACATGGACTTATAGGAGCTATACTCCAAACAAAACTGCAGGGAGTTTCCCAGCTAAGCAACTGAGAGGGAAAATCCCTGCATACAAATAAACTGAACACAAGCCCAGCAAAAGACAAACTCAGATAAGAGTAAAAGACAAACAACAAATAAAGAGCAAAGCACTTATCTGGGGTAGATGTGGTGTGGAGCAGAATGAAGCAGGCTGGTGAACAAAGAACAACTGACATCCGGCATAGCTTGCCATCAGACCAGGATTTAAATAAGCAGAGTTAGCAATGGAAACGCCCATTGCTCAACACACCTGGTCTATGTCCAAACCATTCCAGGCCACAAGAGGGAGCCTCCCAGCAGCCAAAGCATATCTGACATTCACAACACCTTACCAACGACACAGTAACGATACAGGTCGCAGTAGCGACCTGTATAACGATCTCGGCGGTCATTGGGACCCTGTCACACAGCGTCAAACACAACGATGCGTCCTGCCCAGCAGGACATCGCCTTTGAAGAAAATGGTCTGGACCACTCTGCAACGATTAGCGATCTCACAGCAGGGGCCTGATCGCTGGTAGGTGTCACACATAACGAGATCGCTGATGAGATCGTTGCTGCGTCACAGAAACCGTGACTCAGCAGTGATCTCATTAGCGATCTCGTTGTGCGTGACGGGGCCTTTACTCTATGGACCCTTTTCTAAAAAAATTCTCTTTCACTGAATTACATAATTATTATTAATTATGTGTGGCTTAAAAAAAGCTCCTACAAAGCCTTTACTATCAATGTGTTGTTCTTTTTTCACATTAATCGATGGGAAAAGATAAACCCACTTTGGTCTCCATCTATGAATGTCTTCTTGCCTGAAAATTCCCCTAGAATATTTGATAACCTTTCTAGGTAGACCTGGGGCAGGGTTAACAAATATCATCCTAGTGTCTGTGCAATTTTATAAATCCTCTGGAAAAATCACAGGTAATTATCAATCTATTACGAAGCTGGATAATAAAAATGTGGTATTATTGCAGCTCAAAGAGGTAATGGGAACATACAGTCTCTTAAGATTGAAATGGCAAACTTACTGTCTACTATTATACCTTGGATTTGATCCAGCAGCCTCCTGTGCTATAGTTAGTTTCCTTCTCCACTGAGCCACAGTCTGGTTCGGTAGTTATCTTGGTTCTGAACACTTTGTTTGCGTGTTCATTGCCTTTCTGCCAACAGGTGTTTCCAATGTTGTAGTTCAGCCTGCGTTATCACCCTGTGGGTGTAACTAATTTAACCCTTCCCAGGCTTGCTTTTCCTGTTGGGGATATTTTTGAAGGGGACCCTGCTTGGAACTACAGTCTGTCTGCCTTGTGTTTCTCCTAGGCGATTACCACTTTTGTTTTACTTTTACTCTGCACCTTCCACCTGGTTTCCTTAGGAGGTGTGTGGAACCCCTGATGGCCGCTTACGAAGCAAAGGTCTGAGTGGTCATCCATTTGGGGTTGTTTCAGTCTGCATAGCAGCCTTTAGGGACTGTGCAACTGGGACCTCTAATCTGTACAAGAACCAGGCGGGTCAGGTGTAATAATTTTAAGTAAGACCTAATTTTACATTGTATTCCACGTGTGCACATCAGTACACCTAACAAAGTGATGCTGCAGTTTATTCTACTTATTGGTGGACTTCCCATTGAAATACACTGATGGCCCATCTTAAGGATAGGCGCTTTTTAAGTGTTTTGTTTTTTTAAAGATTTTTTTGTGTTACCCATGATTTCCAGGTGCTCCTCCTCTGCAGATCTCTTCTTTGGTTCTGTGAAGTGTCCGTCCGTGTATTCCCTATAAACCACTTTTTTGTATTTAGATCCTATGCGGTCCTCACCCGTACTAACAAATATGTGACCCGGGCTACAGGAATAGAAGATATGATATAATGAAAAATATTATACTACCTTGGATATATCAAAAACAATTAGTAAACTAACAAATATAGAAGACAAGTTAAAAAAATAAAACCACACAGTAATAGAAGAGCACAGACCATGTACAGTTCTAATGTGACTTCATTATCGGCCCATAGACCACAATAGGTAAATTTGATGCTTCACCAAACCAGGGCAAAGCCTTTACATTGAAGCACAAATTGAGAGATTAAAGCGCTTTTTTTTCCTGAGCACAAGTATGGAAAAGACAACTATGCTCAGAAGAGATGAAGGGAAAGGACAGGATAATAATCAATAAGATGGATATAAGAGGAAAATCAGCAACAAGATGAAGAGATGAATAGATAGATAGGAGATAAATAGTAACAATGTGGTTGTAGGATAGCAAGGAACAGGGGGTTCCTAAACTGTCCCTCACGCTATGGGACCCTAGGCTATCCCTCACTTTCAGATTACCCCTGATGGTGGAGATGCCGGAGTCCCGTGCCATATTATTCAGTTGACCAAAACTAATCTGTCCCTCATTCCATCAGGGAAGGAAGGGGCAGGAGTATGATGGCAACACATATTAAGACAGACAGGGAAAACCCAAAACTTAGATACACTGCAAACTCACAGGAACAAACAGTAAGAAACTAAGGAGAAAAGCAAAAGAAGTAAGGCAGCAACAAAAGGATAACAAGTGTTAACACCACAACTGCTCACATCAATGACGTACTACAGCCACCAGTAAGTGTGGATCACAACACCTCACCAGACCAGTATAGTGTAGCTATAGCTGGCATTAAAGGAAGTGTCCAGCCAGCATATATAGGAGGGGAGTGAATGTGACTGGCTCCCCCACAGCATGTGATCAAAGGAGACTAACAAGCAGCACGGTGAAGATTAACTTTTGCTAGCCTGCCTATGAACTTCAAGTCTGTGGGTTAATGCCTGAGTTTGCCTGGGCTGATAACATACATCAGAAAAGTTAGCAGGCAAAGTGCCAGAATCTGTAGTCTCCACAGATATTGACGCCACCATGATAGTCGGCGAAGTTTGTAAAACCTACTTGTGACCTAGATGGATAGATAGATAGATAGATAGATAGGAAGGAACGGCATTCACCAGGTTTTTGCTGTGAAGGGTACGGTTTATTTCCAAACGTGGAGGTTACATGTGCGGTGGGGGCTGGTGGGGAGGGAGAGCATGCCGGACATGTGGCGCCCTGGACTAGCCAGGTCGTCACAGGTAACACACACACACCCCCACCCCCACTAGACAGTAACATTAGCCAAACACAAAACCCTTGTTGCCTCCCTCCAGTGTCTGATGTCCACACCAGGTGGGGCGGAGCCAAGCGGTTGGCCCCGCCCACCGAGGAGTTCACAGGCCTGGAGGCGGGAAAAGTGACAGTTTAGTTCAGGAGGCTGAAGTGAGAGGAGTAAAGTGGAGAGTGTCTGGGTTTGTGGCCCAGGCACTGACAACAAGGTTGGCAGACGGTGGTGGCCGTCTGTAGGAGTGGTGGATTGACGCAGAACCATAGGACCGGGGTCGGGCGGTGGCCCGCCGGTACAGACTGGGGAGCGAAGTGAAGCCAGCATACACAGGCAGGGCCATCGGACCCCGACTAGGCTTGGAGTCGCTGTCAACAGTCAAATCCGAGTGTGACAGGAACCCCAGGGGTTTCCTAACAACCAAAGACCCGTTAGAAGGCAATCGTCCGCACCGTGAGGGTATATAGCTACCGCCAAAGGCTAGAGACCCAAGGGCAAACAGGCTCCTCCGGCATCCATACACCGGGGAGCGGACTACCGTTGGGGACCCATCGTAGTCAAGACAGTACACAATGGTGCAGGGAAAGACAGCCGCCATCACCTGTCCGGGGAAAGACACTGCAGCCGGCTGCGGGACCCGTCCATCCAGCCGTTTGGTTTACCGAGGACTTTGTGCATCTCTTGCTGAGTGAGTACACCCGCGCCATCCGGCACCGCGCCGCGCTGTCCCTGCAACCCTGCACCTCACCAACCCTGCCTCCCCGTCACACCACCGGGCCCCGGGACCACCGACCCCTACCCACGGAGGGGGAAAACAACATCCCAGCTGCTCCCTACCATCGCTCCTGGGATCCCCGTCACCAGCAGCGGTGGTGCCCATCTTCACCACAACCCGTGGGTGGCGTCACGGACTAAATCCCCAAACCAACCACCCCCTTTTCACTCACGGGCGAGGAGCGCCGCTCGAGTCCCCGGATCCGGCCCACCCCTCGACCCACCGAGCAGCAGCTGCAGCAGCGCCGGACTCGAGCGTTAGCGAGTGCAGCGCCCTGCCGACCGCGACAACTTGGCGTTACGAACAGGATTGAACTCATCTACTTACCAGTAGAAGTGCGGCTTGTGGTCTCCGCCGGCGGCGTCCGGCCGAAAAATTTGAAGCGCCGCCATCTTTGGCGCGAAAATTTCCCGCTCGAGCGTCTTCCCCGAGCAGGGAAGGCGTGAAAAGCGAAGCCCCACCCCCAAAGCGGAAGTGCTAAAGAGAACCAAGGGGGGACGGGAAAAAGATGTCTGCGCCCGACAGAGCCGTTGGAGGAGCGGCGGCCGCAGCCGCGGCGGCATGTAACTAGCGCTGCAGCGTGCAGGGACGCCAGGACTCTGCTGAAACACGTTCCTGGATCCAACCGCAAGATGTGCCAGGAGCTCTAGGCCCAAGTCCACTTCATGCTGGCGAAATGGACGTCGGAGATGAAGGGCCTGGCCGCAACCGTTTGGGCATCCGAAGTGGAGGTGGTCTCAGAGGAGCGGGTAAGCGACCTACGCCCCTATGTCTCTGAGGGATCAGTCGATACGGCTGAGGGGCCCGACCTGCTGCCGTCCACCACGCTATCTCCCTCACTGCCCATGCCCGCGGCCAACGCCCCGACCGACCCGTTACCCGTCACCGGTAGCGGAGCCCGCAGCGTCTGAGGGAGAGGGCCCGGACCTGCAACCCCTGGGCCTTACCTTTGTCACCGCCCTGGCACCCATCCCGGCTTCCATCCCGACTGCGACGGAGATGACGACAGCCCCGGCAGTCCGCCCGGCCGCAGCGGAGGCGATCCTCGACCAGAGGCCAGCACCGCAAGTCCCGTCAACCGCTCCCAGACCCCAGGCCTCGGCTGAGGCACGGCGGGGATGCAGCTGCCAGGAGCCAGAGCAGGCCACGTCACAGCGGGGTCCCTCATTATCGAAGGTACCGGCGGTCGTAGCCGGCAAGGAGGAACTCTGTCTGGGCCCATCCCCCACACCGCCTGAACCGGAGCAAGCAGAAGGTGCTCCACACCGGGAGCGGCAGCAACGGCAGCTGTGCCGCGGGATTGCTGTTTAATGATGAGCAAAAGAGCAGTTGTCCCCGTTGGGACCTTTAGCACTGTTACAGATGTGAGTGAATAAAAATTAATCAAACCGAAAAATCACCTGATTACCGTCCAAAAAGAGAACCGTCCCCGTTGGGACTGGAGTAGTCCTTGTTAGTTAACACCCCCCATACCCACATGAGAAACTCCTCATGGACATGGCCAAGAACTGGCAGGCCACCCACGAACTGGTGGGCTTGTAAATAGTATTGTGGAATGGAAACCGTTGCCGCCTCCGGAGAGGCAGATTGGAGGAAGGGCCCCCAGCAGAGCAGGCTGGGGCCCGGCCACCACCAGGACCGGTGGCCATCCTCTGGGGGTCAGGGGTCCCCCTTGGACGTGGGGTCCCCTGAAGTGAGAGTCGGGTGCGAGTAACCGTACCCGTTCCCGCTCGGGCAGCCTGAACCTGGACTGGGGTCAAGGGGTGCTGCCCACTTCTTAGGGGCAGCATCAGGGCTAGGTTGCTTAGGTGGGAGAGTGGAAGACATCCGTCCGTCCGTCTGTGATTAAAAATGTTTACATGTGCAACGTTTAAAGTGACCAGAAGAATGCTTATGTTTTATATGTTTACTGTTGAAAAATAAAACCAGTGATGGACGGGCAGCCCGCGGACGGTCTGCATTTCACCAAGGGGGAATGTGGCGCCCTGGACTAGCCAGGTCGTCACAGGTAACATACACACACCTCCACCCCCACTAGACAGTAACATTAGCCAAACACAAAACCCTTGTTACCTCCCTCCAGGGTCTGATGTCCACACCAGGTGGGGCGGAGCCAAGCGGTTGGCTCCGCCCACCGAGGAGTTCACAGGCCTGGAGGCGGGAAAAGTGACAGTTTAGTTCAGGAGGCTGAAGTGAGAGGAGTAAAGTGGAGAATTTCTGGGTTTGTGGCCCAGGCACTGACAAGGTTGGCAGACAGTGGTGGCCGTCTGCAGGAGTGGTGGATCGACGCAGAACCATAGGACCGGGGTCGGGCGGTGGCCCGCCGGTACCGACCGGGGAGCGAAGTGAAGCCAGCACACACAGGCAGGGCCATCGGACCCAGACTAGGCTTGGAGTCGCCGTCAACAGTCAAATCCGAGTGTGACTGGAACCCCAGGGGTTTCCTAACAACCAAAGTCCCGTTAGAAGGCAACCGTCCGCACCGTGAGGGTATACAGCTACCGCCAAAGGCTAGAGACCCAAGGGCCAGCGCCTGCGGGCAAACGGGCTCCTCCGGCATCCATACACCTGGGAGCGGACTACCGTTGGGGACCCATCATAGTCAAGACAGTATACAATGGTGCAAAGAAAGACAGCCGCCATCACCTGTCCAGGGAGAGACACTGCAGCCGGCTGCGGGACCTGTCCATCCAGCCGTTTGGTTTACCGAGGACTTTGTGCATCTCTTGCTGAGTGAGTACACCTGTGCCATCCGGCACCGCGCCGCGCTGTCCCTGCAACCCTGCACCTCACCTACCCTGCCTCCCCGTCACACCACCAGGCCCCGGGGCCACCAACCCCTACCCATGGAGGGGGAAAACAACATCCCAGCTGCTCCCTACTATCGCTCCCGGGATCCCCGTCACCAGCAGCGGTGGTGCCCATCTTCACCACAACCCTTGGGTGGCGTCACGGACTAAATCCCCAAACCAACCACTCCCTTTTCACTCACAGGCGAGGAGCGCCGCTCGAGTCCCCGGATCCGGCCCACCGCTCGAGCCACCGAGCAGCAGCCGCAGCAGCGCCAGACCAGAGCGTTAGCGAGCGCAGCGCCCCGCCGCCCGCGACAGACACGTCAGACGACGGCAGAGACCAGCTGAAGCACTGTGTAAGTGCGAAACGGACGTCGTCTGACGTGTCCGGCATGCTCTCCCTCCCCACCAGCCCCCACCGCACACGTAACCTCCACGTTTGGAAATAAACCGTACACTGCACAGCAAAAACCTGGTGAGTGCCGTTCCTTCCAATACTGGATTATACCTTGTCTCCTCGTATATGTGCACCCCAGAGCAGCACTGATTTAAGCCTGTATGTTTCAGACTTCACCTTATGGACATGTTTGTTGCTGAGTAGCGCCCTGATCCCTCCTTTCACCATTGAGATAGATAGATAGATAGATATAGATAGAGGGATAGATAGATAGATAGATAGATAGAGGGATAGATAGATAGATAGATCCAAAAACAAGAGGGATAGAGAGAGGTGAACTCCCAGTAACAAGATAGATATAGAAAAAAATAAGATAAATGGAGGATGACCTTTATCAAGATGGATATATAGGGTGGAAGACAAAAAGATGCATGGGGAGGGGTGGACAATCAGCGACTAGCATGACCAATGACAGAATGGATAGATAAGAAATAAAGATCAACTTCAAGGTGACAACTAATACCAAACCAAATCAAAAAACAGCACCAGCACAAGAAAAATGAAAAGAAGAGCACAGCCACCAACAATAGATGTGAGAAGACAAAAAACAACCAGATGACCAACAACAAGTCAGAAGAAAACAATCAACACATGACTAATAACAAGAAGAGGACGAGTAACAACAAGATGGATATCAAAATGAGAATGACCAGCCACACGGTGGAGAAAAGGATAACCATCCACATGACAGAAAAGGACGACCAGTACAAGACGAATGGAGAGTGGAGGACGACTAACAAGGTATAAAGTGAGAGGCAGGCAACCAAGAGAAATATGAATGATGAGATCAAGATTAACAAAATATAAAAGAGGACGAACATCACGAGATGGAAGGAGAAGAGGACATCCTGGAACATGGTGCATAGTGAGAAGAAGATTAGTGAGAAAATGAATGACATGAATAGAAGTGTAAAAATCCGAATAGAAGGATGAACTTTCTGAAGAAACACTGTCCACTGTTACCAGCAGCTGACGTTAACTTAATAGTAACTGTGTACCACCGGGCAAGGGAATGCATGGAGTGCGGCACAACACAGAGGGAAAAACCAGGGAAGATATAGGAGGAAGGCCCTGGCGATAAGGAGAGATGTAAAAGGGTCACTACCAAACACTCACCTCTGACTAATCCCTGAGCGCCCTAACGTCCCTTGACGGGTCTTTCCTCCCCCATGGAATCACGTACCTTGGCCCTCACTGACCTTAACCTTACTCTGACTAGTGTGTTGGTCAGCGAGACACTAGTCCCACTACTACAATAAAACAACACAAGGAAGGTAAGACAAATGGGTGGGAGAAGACATAACAAAAAATACTCCTAGGTTTCTTTAGCAGGAAACTCCACAGCTAATACTGAAATGACACCTCAGCTTCTCCAGAGCCAGGCTCCTAGAAAGTGGTCATTCTAACAGATCTATCACCAGCATGGAGTAAAGCCAGGAGTGGGTCAATATAGTTGAAGGGAATGATGACAAGATGCCACAGCTGTGATTAAGGCTATGAGTAATCTCTAACAGAAAGGAAAGAGCCATTAACCCTTTCAGCATCAAATGAAAGTAAATCTACTCCAACACAACCTGTGTGTAACCTGTGGATGTGACACACCCGTGACAGCCTGGCTATATACAGAACATACCTCTCATGGACATGTTCTGTAATGTTGTGCTTTTCGAGCTCCCAGGATCTATCGGGGGAGTAATCCCACTCCGTTTCCTCCGCAGCAATAAAGTAAGTTCTCATAGCGCCATACTGGTGCTCATCCGCGATGGAGTGGTCACATGACTGCACCGTGTATGTGTGTTTCATCCCACTGATATAGTGATCCATTGTCTGGCAGCCAAGTTCAAATATGCCTGAAGAATAAGGACAGGGGTGTTTTCATTTTGTCTCAAAAATAATAAAAATTACTACAAAATCAATTTCATGACGATAGTCTGAAACTCTTAACTATCAGCGACATGTAAGGCTCTGTGCGCACTAGAAATGTGAAGTTTCTCAAGAAAATTTCTTGAGAAACTTCTGGGAGTGGAAGATTTCCGCACCTGCGGAAAAATCCGCGGCAAAAACGCATGCGGATTTGCCGCGGATTTGCCGCGGATTTGCCGCAGGTTGGTCCCTGCGGTTTTTTCAGGCTGTAAACTGGAGTTAGATATAAATAAAGCATGTTGAAAAATAGATAGATAGATAGAAGGATGGATGGATATAGATAGATAGATAGATAGAATGATGGATATAGATAGATAGATAGAATGATGGATATAGATAGATAGATATTAACAGCTTTAATTTGTGATGTATGTGATTCCCCCCCCCACAGTATTTGTGACAGAGTAGTGACACTGTGGGACCTCGGATCTGAGATCTCACAGGGTCACTGCCGGCTGGTGCTGTCACGCTTACCGCTGACGAGGTCGTGTGAGGACACACAAGATCCCGCGAGCGGTAATGTGAGCAGCGTGGGAAATGCCCTGGAGTAACCCGTGCAGCCTCGTACAGCTGTATTGATCATTCTGCCTCCGACGTCGCTGGATGCAAGCGTCGCCAGACCTCCGGTATGGAAGTACTTCGGACCTGGATGTTTGGGGGGGCCGTGTTACTAGGGCTCAAAGAGGGGGCTGTATTTTATTTAACATAAAGGCATTTAGGTGTGTGTGTGTGTGTTTATTTTCTATCACGGCACGATTAGTGATGGCGTGTCATAGATGCTGCCATTACTAATTGTGGACTTAGCGGCAGCTATGGGCTGCCGTTAACTCATTCATTACCCCGTAGCCACAGCAACCGGGAAGGGCCGGTGACACGCCGGGACTGTGGCATCTGATGGATGCCACGGTCTCGAGGCAGCGCTGGCTGATATTCTCGGCTGCGGGAGGAGGGGGGGCAATAACCATAGCCCTCGTCCTCCCCAGCCTGTGAATACCAGCCCCCCGCTGTGTGTTTACCTTGGTCGGGCGGTACAAATACAGCGGAGCTCACGCTTTTTTTTTTTTTTAATACGGGTCAGTGTAATGTATGGTGGGTGCATTGTATACTTAAAAATTCGATTAATTTTTTAACATCTAGGGTCATTCTGTTGTACCACGACATTTTCAATAGAAAATGTCGGAACTTCCTCATCCGCTCTGACATCACTTCCCTGCAATCCGCATGGAAGGAAGGAACATTCCCGCAGGAAAATCGCGGCCATTCCGGTGGTATACCGCACATCAATGCTACCTGCGGTATACCCCCGGAATTTCTGCGGAAATAATGAACATGCTCATTTTCTCAAGAAATTTTCTCGAGAAATTCTTCTCAAGGAAATTTCTTGAGAAAAATCCGCACAGTGCGCACAGCTATTTTTTTTTATCATAGGATTTGCTGGGAAATGTCTGCACAAAGATTGCAGACATTTCTCAAGATATTTCTGCAGCAAATCCGCGGGTAAATCCGCAGGCAAAACGGCCTAGTGCGCACAGAGCCTAAGATCTAAGGGATATACATGATTCTAAATTCACACAATGCCAAAAAAGTAAGCAATTAATGAACCTCAATATTCTTCTGCCCTATGTCACCATACAAGGAGGTTTAGATATTAGACGCTGCGGAAATTAAAAAAAAAAGTACAGTAGATGGGTCAGGTCCACTATCTGCAGGCAGCGGAGGATAGTCATGCAGACCCGGAGCTCGGGAATACATCAATCTATGTCTGGACAGGGCTTTATCCATACACAGCGCTCGGGCTGAAAATATGGATATGGTGGTGTGAACAGAGACTATACAAGCGGGCAGTAGTCTCATCACAATACAGGACTGAAGTATAGAAACTACAGTAATATAGCCGCAACCTCAGCTCCTCCGAATAATTGTCAGATCTAAGAGCACATGGGTCCGTCATACATGGATTTTCACTTCTGAGGGAAGTTCACATAAATGCAAAAACTGTTAAGTAAATGATGCTAAATATATATATATATATATATATATATATATATATATATATATATATATATATATATATATTTTAACTCTGTTTAATTACATCTAGTCACCTACAAAAATAAAAAGAGGGAACATAATGGTTACTGTTATAATTAGTAATATTATTATCATTATTATGTATTAATAATTATTATATATTACTAATTATAACTAGCAATTAATCCATGATATATTATTAATAATTAGAACAGTGACAATGAAATAATAATAATAAAACAAGTTTTAAATAATAATAATTAATAATGATATTCATTATTTAATAATGTTTACTGCTATAATTAGTAATACTATTATTTATTACTAATAATTGTATTACTAATTATAACAGTAACAATTAATATATTAATAACAATAATAATGTTATTACTAATATAACTGTTTTTATTAATTAATAATGATATTTAATAACGGTCACTGCTATAATTAGTAATATTATCATATTTATTAATAATAATGATATTAATACTATTTATAACTGTAAACATTATTAAATATCAATATTAATTATTATTCCTTAAAATTATTAATAATAATAATAATAATGGTTAAAAATGGTATTATTAATTAATGGTTACTGTTATAATTAGTATATTATTATTATTATTATTATTATTATTATATGAATTAATGGTTACTGCTATAATTAGTAATATTATTATTATTAATAATGATATTACTACTAATTATAACAGTAACCATTAATAATATTATGACTAATTATAACAGTAACCATTATTATCATCATTATTATTATAATATTATTAACAGAAACAATTTTTAATCAATAATAATGGTACTAATTATAGCAGTAACCATTATTAAATAATACCAACATTAATTATTATTCATTAAAATTGTTACTGTTCAGAATTATAACAGTAACATTATTATTATTATTATTAATAAATAATGGTTACTGTTATAATTAGTAACATAATATTATTATTATTTATTATTGTTATTATTACTATTAAATGAATTAATGGTACCTGCTATAATTAGTAATATTATCATTATTAATAATAATGATATTACCACTACTTATAACAGTAACCATTCATAATATTGTTATTACTAATTATAACAGTAACCATATCATTATTATTATTTTATTAACAGTAACAATTTTTAATCAATAATTAATAATGGTATTATTAAATAATGGTTAATGCTATTCGTAATATTGTTATATTTTTAATAAATAATACTATCATATTTATATTATATTAATAAATACCAATAATCTGAATAATAAAATAATGATAATAATAATAATAATAATAATAATAATAATAATAATAATAATAATAATAATAATAATAATAATAATAATAATAATTTACATATTTTCCCGCTAAGGCAGCGTTCTCGTATGTGGCTTTTGTAGATTTTTGGTGTGTCATCCATCCTATGAAATCTACTACAAGTTACAGTACCAGAAACATAAATGGGATTTTGAATAATCAGAATCCAATGCAAAATATTTTTGTATTGTAGATATAAGAGGTTGTTATGGATTTATTCACTTGGAAGGTATCAGACTTGTTTGGACATATACTCGCCATATTTGGCCATCATTTCTGATCAGTGAAGTCCACCCCCATGATGACCCCCACAAAAATCAATGAAATTAAGTGGTAGAAGCGTTCCCAGGAGTTTCCAGCAAAGTGTCATCCACATATGTTCTGCTGATAGGTGGGATCCTGACCTTGGGACCCCTCCTATCAGGCATATACTTGTGCGGAGCCTCCGCGCGGTGACATCACTCACCTGCCTGGTCCGGCTGCATGGACGCCGTCACTGAGGTGTGCGGGAACAGGCTGACTGTGTCTCTGGTCGTCCCTCCCAGGCTCAGAGTATTCCCCTGAAAGTAGATCCCATGTATGTCAATCTCGGTGCCCAGGCCTAGCAGATGCCAGGACACGTTGTCCCCCCGACACATCTGGAGACCCGGGAGGTCGCCAAACATGAATCCATTGATAGCTGCGGAGGAAAGGTAAAAGCCTGGTCATACAATGTTCGGCTCCCAACGTCTCCCTCTCTTCGAATATTATTTCTCTCACCAATTTTTTTAAGGTTTCTCCATTTTTTATACACTTTAAATTTAGCTCGGTAAGTATATAGAATATTGCTCCTGCTTTAACACTTTTTTTTTTTTTTATTATCCGGGTGTCCCAACTTGAACTGTAACATGGACTTCCCAGAGAAGTCTGTCTGGGACCCCCGATCAGCATTACAGTTCGGGTTCGATCATCACTACACATAACCACTGCAATATAAAAAAAGGGTATTGCAATATCTAATATGTACAGCAGGTGGCGATAAAGTCCACTTAAAAAAAAAGATTGACTTGACCCTGATCTAGTAGTCATATTGGCAGTCTGTGGTCACTGGACCAAAACTCCTGCTACCGCTCCTCTTTAAATTAATACTGGATATAAGAAAACAAAAAGCGCAAGAATAGGGTATTATCTGTGAGATATGGTGAACCTGCGATTAAGGTTTTGCTCACCTGGGGAGGGGGTTATGTCAGACACAACCACTGGGAAGAATCTTGGAAACACGGCTGCTGCAGACCCCAGTATCAAAGATACTTTGTGATCGCAAATAGGGGTGGAAAGGGTTAAGTTGATGCGCTGCTGTGCAATAAATATGAATGCTGGATCTTTGATATGTGACTTTATTCAATGCGTTTCAGAGCAACCTCCTTCATCAGGATCATCACATTTCCTGTGTGATGATCCTGATTAAGGAGGTTTCTGCGAAACACATTGAATAAAGTGATATCGAAGATCCAGTATATTAAATAAATATATTTATTTAATATACTGGATCTTTGATATATGACTTTATTCAATGCGTTTCGCAGCAACCTCCTTCATTCGCAGCAACTTCCTGATGAAGGAGGTTGCTGCGAAACACATTGAATAAACTCATATCAAAGATCCAGTATATTAAATAAATACATATATTTTTATTTATTTATTTAATATACTGGATCTTCGACATATGTCTTTATTCAATGCGTTTCACAGCAACCTCCTTCATCAGGATCATCACACAGGAAATGTGATGATCCTGATGAAGGCGGTTCTCCGAAACGCATGGAATAAAATCATATCGAAGCTCTAGCATTCATCTTTATTGCACAGCACCGCGGCAATAAAAAAATATTAATTGATAAATAAAATATAATATAAAATATAAAAAAAATAATAATTTATGTACCAAATGGGTAAAAAAAAAAAAACTGTAAAAAAAGGAATTGGCATGCTGTAGTTTAAAAAAGAAAGATGGAGGAAAAAAAAGTACCATGTGAATGAGATTTTTGATATCACATTTATTGTGCGGTCATTATAATATGCTGCATTTTTTTCCCCATGAAAAACACACGAGAAACGGTAAAAACCTGTATGTCTGAAATAGCTCTAAAGCCCGTTACACACGCTTCAATATATCTCACAATCCGTCGTCGGGGTCAAGTTGTAAGTGACGCACATCCGGCATCGTTTGTGAGGTATCTGCGTGTGACACCTACGTGCGATCAGGATTGAACGCAAAACCGTTGATCGCAAACACATCGTATCATTCTCTAGAATTGAGCGTTTTGTTGCACGAACCTAGTCAATTGTAACGTGTGACATCCCTCATACGATTTCGGTGTCTGATGCTATGTGCGCAGGTGTGCGCTCTGCACCGCAGCTTAAAAAAGGTCCGCTTCAGAGCGCAGCTGAAAAGCTGCGTTCTGAAGCGCCTCACAATGTCTGTCATTCACTAATCTCTGTCAGTCGGTCACTATCTCTGTCCCTCACTCTCTGTCCATGTCAGTCTATCCCCCTCTCTCATATACTCACCGATCCCCGGCGCTGCACGGCGTTCACACTGCTCCGGCGGCTTTTACTGTTTTGAAAAAGCCGGCCGCCCATTAAACAATCTCGTATTCCCTGCTTTCCCCGCCCACCGGCGCCTATGATTGGTTACAGTGAGACACGCCCCCACGCTGAATGACAGGTGTCACACTGCACCCAATCACAGCAGCCGGTGGGCGTGTCTATACTGTGTAGTGAAATAAATAATTAAATAATTAAAAAAAACGGCGTGCGGTTCCCCCCTATTTTAAAACCAGCCAGATAAAGCCATATGGCTGAAGGCTGGTATTCTCAGGATGGGGAGCTCCACGTTATGGGGAGCCCCCCAGCCTAACAATATCAGCCAACAGCCGCCCAGAATTGCCGCATACATTATATGCGACAGTTCTGGGACTCTTCCCGATTTGCCCTGGTGCGTTGGCAAATCGGGGTAATAAGGAGTTATTGGCAGCCCATAGCTGCCAATAAGTCCTAGATTAATCATGTCAGGCGTCACCCCGAGAAACCCTCCATGATTAATCTGTAAGTTACAGTAAATAAACACACACACACACCCGAAGAAATCCTTTATTAGAAATAAAAAACACACACATATACCCTGGTTCACCACTTTAATCAGCCCGAAAAAGCCCTCCATGTCCGGCGTAATCCAGGATGCTCCAGCGTCGCTTCCAGCTCTGCTGCATGGAGGTGACCGGAGCTGCAGCAGACACAGCCGCTCTGGTCACCTCCACGCAGGTAATGAAGACAGCCGCGCGATCAGCTGCTGTCACTGAGGTTACACGCTGTCACTGGATCCAGCGGTGGCCGCGGGTAACCTCAGTGACAGCTCAGCTGATCGCGCTACTCACCGCCGCTCCTATCACCTCCACGCAGCAACTGAGGTGAGTAGCGCGATCAGCTGAGCTGTCACTGAGGTTACCCGCGGCCACCGCTGCATCCACGGCTGGATCCAGTGACAGCGGGTAACCTCAGTGACAGCAGCTGATCGCGCGGCTGTCTTCATTACCTGCGTGGAGGTGACCGGAGCGGCTGTGTCTGCTGCAGCTCCGGTCACCTCCATGCAGCAGCGCTGGAAGCGACGGTGGATCATCCTGGATTACGCCGGACATGGAGGGCTTTTTCGGGCTTATTAAAGTGGTGAACCAGGGTATATGTTTGTGTTTTTTATTTCTAATAAAGGATTTTTTCGGGTGTGTGTGTTTATTTACTGTAATTTACAGATTAATCATGGAAGGTGTCTCAGACGCCTGACATGATTAATCTAGGACTTATTGGCAGCAATGGGCTGCCAATAACTCCTTATTACCCCGATTTGCCAACGCACCAGGACAAATCGGGAAGAGCCGGGTACAGTCCCAGAACTGTCGCATATAATGTATGCGGCAATTCTGGGCGGCTGTTGGCTGATATTGTTAGGCTGGGGGGCTCCCCATAACGTGGAGCTCCCAATCCTGAGAATACCAGCCTTCAGCCGTATGGCTTTATCTGGCTGGTTTTAAAATTGGGGGGAACCGCACGCCGTTTTTTTTAATTATTTAATTATTTATTTCACTACACAGTATAGACACCGGCTGCTGTGATTGGGTGCAGTGTGACACCTGTCACTCAGCGTGGGGGCGTGTCTCACTGTAACCAATCATAGGCGCCGGTGGGCGGGGAAAGCAGGGAATACGAGATTGTTTAATGGGCGGCCGGCTTTTTCAAAACAGTAAAAGCCGCCGGAGCAGTGTGAACGCCGTGCAGTGCCGGGGATCGGGGATTGGTGAGTATGAGAGAGGGCTGCTAACTTCAGTAACTTAGGAGATTAGCGGTCACCGGTGAGTCCTTCACTGGTGACCGCTAATCAGGGCGCGACACAGACAGAGCCGCAGCATGACCGTGAAGTCGGGTGAAGTTCACCCGAGTTCATTCTGACAGTGCGGCTCTTTCTGTGTCTGCTGTCATCTGCCATTCAGCTCTGCTACATGGCTGTCTGTGTCTGCTGTCAGCGGCCATGTAGCAGAGCTGAATGGCAGATGACATAGTAAAAACGCATCCCTACACATTACACACGCTTGGCAAGTCAATAAATAATAAAAAAAAAGGGTGCCCAATACATACGTCACAGAACACATGATCTAAAGGATCGCACACAAAATTGACCAATTTAACATAGACTACTAACGCACGTGTGACAGCAAATGAACGACCAACGTGAAATCTCATAGATCCCGTATTCAACCTGGGCGTGTCACATCGCAAATGCGATTGTACAACTAATTGCAACGTGTAAAGTGGGCTTAAGACAATGCAGATGTCTCCTGCGGGCTGAACTTTACCGTGCATTTTGTTTGATTCCTGAAAATCTTCATCTTCAACGTCCACAGTGAATGGATCAGAAGAAATGGCTTCAATATTTTCCTCTAAATACCAGCTCAAATTTTCATCAAAGACGGTAAACAGTAGGAAGAACTCTTGTTCTATCTGCACCTGGAAAAGGATAATATCACCATGATCATATAAAAATAGGCAGCCATCACAGCAGCTTGCACCTGTTCACACTTGTCTCATTGTATCAACAGCAGAATGTGGTGGAAATATTCTCTGCAATTGGCAAACTTTTTGTGACCAGTTTTATAAATTTTTACTATACATTGTGTTTCAGTTTCTCACTGTTTGCTGTCAGTCACATCTAGAGGATGATACCCCATAATAAACTGGCATTTCTCATACAGTGCCTTGCAAAAGTATTCGGCCCCTTTGAATTTTTCATCCTTTTCCCACATTTTCAGGCTTCAAACATAAAGATAAAAATGTTAATGTTCTGGTGAAGAATCAACAACAAGTGGACACAATTGTGAAGCTGAACAAAATTTATTGCTTATTTTAAACTTTTATAAAAAAAATAATAAACTGAATATTGGGGCGTGCAATATTATTCATCCCCTTTAAGTTAATACTTTGTAGCGCCACCTTTTGCTGTGATTACAGCTGCAAGTCGCTTGGGGTATGTGTCTATCAGTTTTGCACATGGAGAGACTGAAATTCTCGCCCATTCTTCCTTTGTAAACAGCTGGAGCTGAGTGAGGTTGGATGGAGGCGTTTGTGAACAGCAGTTTTCAGCTCTTTCCACAGATTCTCGATTGGATTCAGGTCTGGACTGTGACTTGGCCATTCTAACACCTGAATACGTTTATTTGTGAACCATTCCATTGTAGATTTTGCTTTATGTTTGGGATCATTGTCTTGTTGGAAGACAAATCTCCATCCCAGTCTCAGGTCTTTTAAAGACTCCAACAGGTTTTCTTCAAGAATGGTCCTGTATTTGGCTCTATCCATCTTCCCAGCAATTTTAACCATCTTCCCTGGCCCTGCTGAAGAAAAGCAGGCCCAAACCATGATGCTGCCACCACCATGTTTGACAGTGGGGATGGTGTGTTCAGGGTGATGAGCTGTGTTGCTTTTCCGCCAAACATATCATTTGGCATTGTGCATAAATAGTTTGATTTTGACTTCATCTGACCAGAGCACCCTCTTCCACATGTTTGGTGTCTCCCTGGTGGCTTGTGGCAAACTTTAAACAAAACCTTTTATAGATATCTTTGAGAAATGGCTTTCTTCTTGCAACTCTTCCATAAAGGCCAGATTTGTGCAGTGTACGACTGATTGTTGTCCTATGGACAGACTCTCCCACCTCAGCTGTAGATCTCTGCAGATCATCCAGAGGGATCATGGTCCTCTTGGCTGCATCTCTGATCAGTCTTCTTCTTGTTTGAGATGAAAGTTTGGATGGACGGCCGGGTCTTGGTAGATTTGCAGTGGTATGATTCTCCTTCCATTTCAATATGATCGCTTGCACAGCGCTTCTTGGGATGTTTATAGTTGTGGAAATCTTTTTGTAACCAAATCCGGCTTTAAACTTCTCCACAACAGTATCACGGACCTGCCTGTTGTGTTCCTTGGTCTTTATGATGCTCTCTGTGCTTTACACAGAACACTGAGACTATCACAGAGCAGATGCATTTATACGGAGACTTGATTACACACAGGGGCTTATATTTATCATCAGTCATTTAGGACAACATTGGATCATTCAGAGATCCTCAATCAACTTCTGGAGTGAGTTTGCTGCACTGAAAGTAAAGGGGATGAATAATATTGCACGCCCTAAGTTTTATTTACTTTTTACAAAAGTTTAAAATAAGCAATAAATTTCGTTCAACTTTACAATTGTGTCCACTTGTTGTTGATTCTTCACCATAAAATTTAATTTTTTTTATCTTTATGTTTGAAGCCTGAAATGTGGGAAGAGGTTGAAAAATTCAAGGGGGCCGAATACTTTCGTAAGGCACTGTAGATGAATTTTTGCTACAGTTGCATCCGATCTGTAAATTAAACAGACTGAGCGCTGGGCTCATACATTTTATTTGTAGTAAAAAATCTGGGTGATTTAGAGGACCCGTAGTACCACATGTAGAAGTGGTATCAGGTCCTTTTTAATCAATATATGGCAGGAGAAGAAACAGCTTGAAGCTTGAGAGTATAAGGAAACATCACACATGGAATATACTTACAGGTAACTAAAATTTTGTCTTTTTTGTTTTAGAATTTTGTTCAGCATAGAAAGTTCTAAAGCTTGCAAAACACTTAATTAGGGGATTTGTCTTCATTCCTGTGATATAAGAATATGCATGTAAGTGGCTTCCAAATCCCTGCTTTCCCCAGTCTATTTTCCTGCCTTTAGCTGCACTTATGACAGAAGTACAGATGATGGCAGTGATGGTTCAGTTCAGTTTCTGTGTCAGTAAGACTAAGGAGAAGCTACTGAAGGAGATTGTTCTGATAAGGCAGAATAGCATTGGATGCGAGAGAATTGAATGTTATTTGCTCATGATACTCAGCCCAGCCTCGACTGCTGTGAGTGCCAGCCCAGCCTCGCCTGCTGCGAGCGCCATCCCAGCCTCGTCTGCTGCGAGCGCCAGCCCGTGCGTCGTCTGCTGCGAGCGCCAGCCCAGCCTCGCCTGCTGCGAGCGCCATCCCAGCCTCGTCTGCTGCGAGCGCCAGCCCGTGCGTCGTCTGCTGCGAGCGCCAGCCCGTGCGTCGTCTGCTGCGAGCGCCAGCCCGTGCGTCGTCTGCTGCGAGCGCCAGCCCGTGCGTCGTCTCCTGCGAGCGCCAGCCCGTGCGTCGTCTGCTGCGAGCGCCAGCCCGTGCGTCGTCTGCTGCGAGCGCCAGCCCGTGCGTCGTCTGCTGCGAGCGCCAGCCCGTGCGTCGTCTGCTGCGAGCGCCAGCCCGTGCGTCGTCTGCTGCGAGCGTCAGCCCCAGCGTCGTCTGCTGCGAGCGTCAGCCCCAGCGGCGTCTGCTGCGAGCGTCGTATGCTGCGAGCGTCAGCCCCAGCGTCGTATGCTGCGAGCGTCAGCCCCAGCGTCGTATGCTGCGAGCGTCAGCCCCAGCGTCGTATGCTGCGAGCGTCAGCCCCAGCGTCGTCTGCTGCGAGCGCCAGCCCCAGCGTCGTCTGCTGCGAGCGCCAGCCCCAGCGTCGTCTGCTGCGAGCGCCAGCCCGTGCGTCGTCTGCTGCGAGCGCCAGCCCGTGCGTCGTCTGCTGCGAGCGCCAGCCCGTGCGTCTTCTGCTGCGAGCGCCAGCCCGTGCGTCGTCTGCTGCGAGCGCCAGCCCGTGCGTCGTCTGCTGCGAGCGCCAGCCTGTGCGTCGTCTGCTGCGAGCGCCACTCCCAGCATCGTCTGCTGCGAGCGTCAGCCCATGCGTCGTCTGCTGCGAGCGTCAGCCCCAGCGGCGTCTGCTGCGAGCGTCGTATGCTGCGAGCGTCAGACCCAGCCTCGTATGCTGCGAGCGTCAGCCCCAGCATCGTATGCTGCGAGCGTCAGCCCCAGCGTCGTATGCTGCGAGCGTCAGCCCCAGCGTCGTATGCTGCGAGCGTCAGCCCCAGCATCGTATGCTGAGAGCGTCAGCCCCAGCGTCGTATGCTGAGAGCGTCAGCCCAGTGTCATTCTATTGTGATATTTTCGCATGTGAAAATCGGATCACAGTTAGGAAGATGCAGATATTAATTTCTCCATCTTCTCCATTGCCTGTCTCGGCTTATATCGGATTAATGTCATCCAAGTGCAGTCCGCTGTTTTCCTCACACCCATAGACTTGTATGGCTGCGCGCCATCTGATATGCCCTGCCAATCGCAACATGCACCAATTTTGTTTCTTATGCTGAATCGGTATGAGATGAAAAAAAAAAATGGTGGTCAGCACTGCCCCATAGTATAACATTGGAGAGAGCCCTCTCTGATAAAACATCAGCTATTCCTCGTCTATGATATATGGTAGTGTGAGTAAGCACTAAGCACAACACTCAGAGGAGACAGGTTGAGCTGACCCATCAACCGCCATCATCTGTACTCCAAATTAGTACATACTGATATCAATGCAGCTGGAGGCAGGTAAACAGACTGGGAAAATGCTGTGGTTGGGAGGCTTTTTTGGGTTGTTTTTTTTTTTTTAACAGGAATGAAGACAAATTCTATAACTTTCCATGCTGGACAGTATGATAAAAAAAGTTCAGTTACGATACCTGTGTGTTATCAGGGCTTAGTGAGCCTTTTTTGCAGACCACCAGTGGACCCACCAGTCCAGAATTCGTGTCCCTCACTGGGTCAGAGGCTGAGTAGTACATGTAGGCCAAGCACCGGGGATCACTGGCGGTCGGTCCGTCCTTCTCCGGGACATTCCAGGTGTATGTGAAGGTTTCACCAGGTGCTACGTGAGCTCCGGGTTTTACTTTACCGCCTACCACAAAAGCACAATCATGAATGATAAGTAAGATGACAAATAGGTTCAACGGCCGAAAGGGTTTCTCTAGACCTTGTAAATTGATGTTGTAGCCAGAGAATATTAGATTGGGTGCCAAAAGGCGAATGCAAAACAAACTGATCAGCTGAAGCGCTCCAGCAAGTGCTTCATCCTAGTTATGGGGTGAATCTATTCACAGGCCCTGGTTTCGCAGCCTGGTCAGTAATCTCTGGTCAATGTTTGGAAGTTCTGAGAACCAACAGCTATCTGGTAGTATCTGCAACTCCCTCTTTGATTAGCCATTGCCAATCTCACAGGTACGACGCCATGATGACACCGCACTAGGCCAACTAATCAAAAGAGCATCCGGGGATGTCATCAGGTAAGAGGCGGTTCTCAGGGATCCCGTGTAGTCCGGCACTTGCGCAGATTGATAGTTCAGCTCGCACAACACTACTGGACATGTGCCGCCCCGGGAATGATGGCGCTTGTGCAAGATCTTGGGTAGGGGAGCAGATCACTGAAAGAAGAGTCACCAGTGATGGGAGGCCGGTGGAGAGGCAAGTGGAGAGAGGCCGGAGAGCTGTAAATGCAGGGCCAAGGCCCCTGAATTTGTGGCTCATTAGCATAAAAATTGGACAAGAGATTTCTCTGAAATGGAAATACAGATTGCTGAAACAGTGATATGGATTTATTCGGCATTACAAGGATGAAATGTCACTCTAGGTAGGGGAAACTACCAAGCGCATGGCGAAAGGGAAGGAAAACCCTGCATTTAGAGATGGTGAACCTTGACCAAACCTACTGCTGGTCCCTGGGGTCCTTCACCGCCCTAGATAGGTTCCACACCTATAAGCCGAGCTGGATACCTGACCTTAGGTATCCGTAGGGCTGGGCACTAAGCAGGAAACTGGTGAGATGAACTTTTCCTCAACCCCACTAAATAACTATAGAAGATATAAGGAGGACACACAGGGAAAAAAGCATGAACTATTTATCTACAGATGACTCAGGCAGAGGTTCAGCAAGGTTCATCAACGATACTACAGAGGAGTACAAGCAACCTGCTTGCAACTAAGGCTAGAAGGATATAAAAATATCACCAGCACCAGTCCAAGGAAGGAAGGGGTATTTAAACAGCAAGAGAATGCTGATGATCAGCAGCTGGGTGGAAGGCGAGCTCCTGCTGGGTCCAATAGGAGGAGAGATGAATCCAGCAGGAAATCTGCCTATACCAATGACTACTGACAGCAGGAACAATGGAAAGTCAGGGAGCATTCTGCACAGCCAAACGCTGTGACCTTCTATATCCAGAAACCACATGACTGTCTGTCGCCCATGACTCACCTGTGACACTTAAAGGGGTATTCTCATCTCCAAAATCCTATCCCAATATGCAATAGGTGTAATAATAATAATAATAATAATAATAATAATAATAATAATAATAATAATAATAATAAAAAATAATAGCAAATGCCTCCAATTACAAATCTAGCATAGTTATCTGATTCACTATGTCACTTACCTCAGGTGCAGGGCATTGCAGCTGAGGCATCCATAGTTACATACACGCATATAGTGGCAGTTATTAGTTGCTTGTGGTCGTAACCATGGATGCCTAAGCTGCAATGCCCTGCACATGAGGGAAGAGACATGGCTGTTTCCGAACTAATTTACATTTCCAATTGGAGGCATACGCTAATATCATTATTATTACACCTACTACTTATTGGGATAGGATTTTGGAGATGGGAATACCCCTTTAACAAAGATGACACTAGTGGTGGTCATCTCATAGAGGTATACGACTTTAAATGGAGGAAACATACCATCAATGTATGGCGCACCCTCTGAATCTTTCCCAAAGGACAGTCCGTGAGGCATCATACTATAGTTCCTATCGGCCTTGTTAGAAAACACAACCATAATGGTATCTCCCGCTTCAGCTTTGATGACTGGACCTAAAAAGGAAAAACAAATAATCAAAATTGTCAAAATTACCAAAGTCCATAACCAGTAATAAAAAAGGTCAAAACTTTGGTATACTTAAATTGGTGATCATTGTCTTTCACAATACATAATGGGGACGATCAGCTGATCACCATTGTCCCCGGGAAAGTCATGGACAGCCAGGAATAATGTGGTGATGGTCATCAAAATAAATGGCCATCACTAAACCACCACCCACTTGGCTGTGGCAATCAGCTCCCCCTAGTGGTGTCTGTGAGCAGCCAGAATATTGAAGCTCTGTATGAAACAAATGGGGCTTCAGCCAATATAAATATAGAAAGAAATTAAACTCTGTGGAACTTTGAACCTATTTCAATTTCTAAAAAAATACAGTCTAAGGCTCCTTCACACATCCATGTTTCTTATATGAGTGGTGTCTGTTTTCACACGTAACGGAGACATGTTCACACGCATACTATTAAAAGTCAATAGAGATCTTCACACCTCTGTGTTAACACCCAGATGATGTGTCCGTATGGACTATCCGTGTGGTCCACACAGACATCTGGGAACATCCATGTGACACGGGAACGCATTCATGTGACACACACCGGAAAAATACAGATACTAAAATGATTGGTTTTCTTGGTGTATAGGATGTCCAAAGCTAGAAAAATAGATAGATAGATAGATAGATAAACTCTGCTAAATAGCTGTACAAGCTAATAAATAATTTACAGAAAAAATGACAGGGGTCTCCTCTAATTTTTATAACTCATGTGTCAGATAAAAAATGGTGGGGATCCCAAGCAGATTTTTAAAATTATTTATAAAAATAATTAATAAAAATTGACATAGGGTCCCCAAACTTTTTTCTCAAAACCAGACAACTCCATATATTACCCCGTTTGCCACCGCACTAGGGCAACAAAGCCAAGTACAGAGCCAGATTTGGCACATCTAATAAATGCACCAACTCTGGGGCAGCTGCGGGCTGCTATTTTTAGGCTGGGAAGGGCCAAATAACGATGACCCTTGCTACCCTAATAATATCAGCCTCAAGTTGTCTACTGTCCCTTGGCCGGTTTTGGAAAGAAAAGGGGAGGGGGGAATCCGATTATCAGTTTTGTTTTTTTTGTTTTTTTTTCTCCTCTTCTTCAGAGAGCCTTAATTTTTTTATTTTAAGTCAATCTTGCCAAATGAGGGGTTTTTTTTTGCGGGACGAGTTGTACCTTGAAATGAAACCATAAGTTTTACCATATAGTGTACTGGAAAATGGCAAAAAAATTCCAAGTGCGAAGTTTGTAGACACCAAACATGTATACGTTTACTTTTATCTAGGGGGTTAAAAAAAAATAAAAAATCAGAAGTCTGTCCAAAAAAAGTGGCGCACTTTTTGTGCCATTTTGCTCGACCCATAGCATTTTTATTTTTCCTCTCTGCCTCAGTGATTGATTACTTTTTACATCTCAGGCTGACATTCTTAATGGTAAAATGTTTGCGCAGATGCTACTTTGGATCGCCTGTTAGCCTCAAATTTTGTGCAAAATGCAATATCAAAAAACAAAAATTTGGCGCTTGAAATTTTGATAAATCGGGTATTTCTGAACACGCCGATACCAAATGTGTATTTATTTTTTTACCCATTAATTTTCAATGGAGTGAAAGGGAGTGATTTGAACTGTTAGGTTTTTTTTAAACTTTTTTTTACTTTTTTTTATTTTACTAGTACACCTAGGGGACTATAAGGATCAGCAGTCTGATCACTCATTCATTTCTGGTGATCACAGCTACACAGCTGTGATCACCAGAAATACTCACCTCCTGTTACTGGCAGCACTCGGCCGGGTGAAACAGGAAGTGAGTATAGCTACAGGAGTCATCACATGACCCTATGCTACCATGACAACCCTTGGCTCACAGTGATCACGTCAATGCGCTGCCGAAGGAGCCAGGTGAGTAAAGATTTACCGAGACCAGCATTTAAATGTCGCTGTCATATTTCGACAGTGCCATTTCAAGGGGTTAACAGATGTCGGTGGATTGTGGATCCACTCGTGCCTGCAAGGCACACATGCCAGCTGTACAAATCAGCTGACATATGCGCGAATTGCTGCCGGTGGGGATTACACTATGGTGGCTTAGGACGTAATGTTATGGCCCGCTGTCATTAAAGAATGTCCAAAATGGACAGTTCAACGTGTGCATTTCTTTACATAGACGTGTGAAGGAGGCCTAAGGTCAATATTAATTTAAAGGACCTAGACATAAAAATAATCCTGCTTTTCACACCCAATATTCCAAGATGTTCCTCAGCTTTAGATTGAGTCTTCTTAGTAGTAAAGGATTCATCTGTGTATTCCGTGTAATGCACCTTCCAATAAGAACCTCCAATCCGGTCACTGCTTTTGGTAAAAAAAGTTGCAGAATGGCTGTAAAAGAAGAAGTGTGCATTAATAAATGTAAGCAGCATGCACAGAAAATACTAGATCTCAAATAACTCTCTACCAGCAGGTGGCGCTTTAGTAAACTGAGATCTGCTTTAAACTCATGGACTTGTGAACAGCACACCATAAGGCGAGGGGAGGTATTACAGGTAAAGTACAATAGTTCAAACCTAAATATTATCTTGGTATTATTATGATATCATGTTATTATGATGCGTTCACAATGTAAAGCGATACATTAGCAGAATATACAGCCTTACCTATCCGGATCATCCAACGCTTTGTGTGTAAATCTGTCGTAATTGTTCGGTGCATAATTCCACATGATTTTCTCAGCAGCAATAAAGTATTTTTTCACATTGTCAAATGTCAAAGCAGTAGGAGGGTGTCCACAGGTTCCCACATTGTATAGCCCCATCATTCCAGCTATAAAAATATGTAAGCAAATAAATTCACAAAAAAATTTGAAGTAAAAAAAAATAAATAAAAATAAAATTAATTTTATTTATGTATTTAAATTCAAAACGTAATCACATTATCTTCCACTAAACTAGAAATGTTTCAAATCTCCATCACAGAACATGATAAATGATGACAGCTCAATAAGATGTTTAGAAGATTACTGCATATATCTTTATTAATGTTGTCCCGGCGTGGCGGGGGAACGCCCAACGTGCAACACAATAGGAGAGGTACATCAGGGAAAATGTTAAAGAAGGCACTGACGATAGGGAAATAGATCACCACCTCACACTCACTGGTGTCTGATCCTTAACGTCCTTACCATGTGCGCAATCTTATTTCTCATAGTCTGGGAGTCCTTCGTGTGTTTTTTTGTAAACTCTATGAGGGCTTTTATATGTCTTGCACTGAGAGGCTTCCGTCAGACCACACTGCCATAAAGGCCCGACTGGTGGAGGGCTTCAGTGATAGTTGACTTTGTGGAACTTTCTCCCATCTCCCTACTGCATCTCTGGAGCTCAGCCACAGTGATCTTGGGGTTTTTCTTTACCTCTCTCACCAAAGCTCTTCTCCCATGATTGTTCAGTTTAGCTGAACGGCCAGGTCTAGGAAGAGTTCTGGTGGTCCCAAACTTCTTCCATGTAAGGATTATGGATGCCACTATGCTCTTAGGAACCTTGAGTACTGCAGAAATTCTTTTGTAACCTTGGCCAGATCTGTGCCTTGCCACAATTCTGTCTCTGAGCTCCTTGGGCAGTTCCTTTGACCTCATGATTCTCATTTGATCTGACATGCACTGTGAGCTGTGAGTTCTTATATAGACAGGTGTGCGCCTTTCCAATTCAAGTTCTCCTATTGACTTCCGGTGTCGTTGCTGCATCTTGAGTGATCATTGATCCAAGTAGACTAAAGTCCCTTACAACTTCTAGTTTGTCGCCGTCTAAAAATAGTATTACAACACTACTACTATTACTGCTTCTAATACTGTTACTAGTAGTACCACCACCACCACCACCACATTTTTCTGCAAAGATAAAAATGTACAAGCAATTTGCTTCCCTGCTATAAATATTCTTATAGGTGATGTCTTGGCTTCCATTGCATTTAGAAGCCTTGGGTAGAGGTCCGTGCTGCCTCCTGCCTAACCTCCCCCACATCTGCCCTCATTTATCACCAGATCTATATTATAGTGTGCAGTTCTTGCTGTTTATGCATTTTGCTGATAGCAGTAATATTAATAGAACATTTTCCTATATGGGGCAGTAACCTGCGGTGCATCACTGCCGCTGTCAGCAGGAGGAGGGAGGTTTATTTCTTTATGAGCAGAGAAAGTACAAGACTCCGCACCGGTTTATTTATCACTTCTGATCAGAAGAAACAGAACGTCACAAATCCCGGCCACGGTTATCAAGACTTAAAGGGGGTGTCTGGTTAACATATGCCATTCAAATACACCATTAGGCCTAAAACACACTTCTGCATAAAAAACGTACGTGTCTCACGTTCCATTTTTCGGGTCCGTGTTCCGTTTTTTATGGGCGTTTCTCCGGTACATATGACATCTGTGTGATTGCGTATGCTAGCCGTGTGTGCATGTGGAATGGCTGTGTATGTGCACGTGTAATGTCCGTGTGAAATGTTCCGTGTGTGATGCACAAGGTCGTTGATACATGTCGGCTGACAGCAGACAGAGTTGCGCGATGAGAATGAACTCGGGTGAACTTAACCCGACTTCATTGTTATACCGCGGCTCTGTCTGTGTCGCATACTGATTAGCGGTCACCCGTGACTCACCGGTGACCGCTAATCCTCTGAGTGACTGTAGTGAGCAGCGCGATTAGCGCTGCCGTCACTCAAATTACCCGCGGCCAGCTGGAGTCCTCCCCCCGAGACCACAACTCACCTGTGACTTCATCGCTGTCACTCGGGCGCCTTGCTGTCACAGTTGGAGGAGTGACGTCATCGCTGATCGCGCTACTCACCTCAGTTGCTGCATGGAGCTGACAGGAGCGGCGGTGTTCTTCTGCAGCTCCTGTCACCTTCATGTAGCAGAGCTGGAACCGACGCGGGACCTCCGTGGATTATGCCGGACATGGATGGGTTTTTGGGGTTAAATAAAGTGGTGAACGAGGGTATTTGTTAGTGTTAATTATTGCAAATAAAGGATTATTCGGGTGTATGTGTTTATTTACTTTAACTTACAGATTACTCATGGAAGGTATCTCGGGGAGACGCCTGCCATGATTAATATAGGACTTAGTGGCAGGTATGGGCTGCTGCCATTAACTCCTTATTACCCCGATTTCCAACGCACCAGGGCAATTCGGGATGAGCCGGGTACAGTCCCAGGACTGTCTCATCTAATGGATGCGGCAATTCTGGGCTGCTGCTGGCTGATATTTTTAGGCTGCGGGGCTCCCGATAACGTGGAGCTCCCCATCCTGAGAATACCAGCCTTCAGCCGTATGGCTTTACCCTGGCTGGTATCAAAATTAGGGGGGACCGCACGTCGTTTTTTTTTTTTAATTATTTATTTATTTTACTGCACAGTATAGACTCGCCCACCGGCGGCTGTGATTGGTTGCAGTGAGACAGCTGTCACTCAGCGTGTGGGTGTGTCTAACTGCAACCAATCATAGGCGCCTGTGGGCGGGGGAAGCAGGGAATAGTAGATTGAATAATGAGTGGCCGGCATTTTCAAATTAATTGAAGCCGCGTATCTTTGGCACAGCTGTTCTACGCCGCGCTGGAGATCGGGGATCGGTGAGTATGCGACAGGGGAAGATACAGACCGAGCGTAAAAGGGATGATGACTGAGAACAGCAGAAAAAAAGGTAAGTATACTGACATTTAACAAAAAAAAGCCCGACATCGCTTGTTTAAAAACGCACACGGACGGTACGTGTAGCACACGGACATGCTACGTGTGCCATCTGTGCAGGCACGGACCCATTGAGTTTAGCGGGTCCGTGCCTGCGTGCTGAACGCCAAAAACGGACATGTCGGCCATGTGGGAAAACGCACACATTTACTTATCACACGGACACACGTTCCGTGTGGTTTTACGTATGTGTGCCTTCTCCCATAGGGTAACATTTGTCAACGTGTCTCCGGTACGTGCAAAAACGTTCCAAACATGTACCGGAGACACAGATGTGTGTTGCAGGCCTTAAAGAATTTCTGGGAGTCTTCTCAGGTCTGCAATAGTATTTCTTGCTGTGGAGAATTTGTTGAACACAGCCGGTGACCCATTGTCTCATCTCCAGAGACCGCTCCATACACCCACCCCCAACACTATAAAGAAGTCAGGAAGATGTTAAAGGAATTGACCAGCATTAGTAAAACATAGCCGACTTCTTCCAAGAACATCACCATCTGTATCTACAGCTTGTGTGTGATGTTGTAGCATTGCATTCACTTTAATGTAGCTGGGCTGCAATACCAGGCACAACCTGTAGAGAAGGATGGCGCTTCCTTTAGAAAGAGAGGGCTGCCATGTTATGATCTCGTATTGTGTCGCGTCCTAACTTTTCCCTGAACAGCAGTATTCACTAGAATGGGGTGATGCGGGTGGCTGAGATTAATTCTGTCCAGGAAACAAAACAGGAAAAGGGTGCAATTTTCAGCTTTTTGGGAGGTCCATCAAAATGAGGGAATATACCAGGGAATTGCATAAGATAAGCAAATCATTTTAAGTCAGGAAGACAGGGGGACATTGTAAGAGCATGAAAGTATGTGTAATCAGACGCATGTAAGGACGTTCCGTTCCATTTTATGCAGGATGCAGCCGGGCCCTTTAGTGTTGGTTGGGTGCAGTGCCAGACTGGGGCGGCAGGGGCCCATCAGTAACATTGACTCTGGGGGCCCAGTGATCAACTACATGCAAATATTACATTCACAAATTTTCCAACCCTTCTATCTACCCTTATACACTGTATAGTTTGTAAAATGTATGATGAGATGCTTCCTTTGAATAAAATGTAATTTAAAGAAAAAAAAAAAAAAAAAAAGAAAAAAAAAAATCGCATGGAAATAAAAATGCTATAGCTGAAAACGTCATTTTGTCCTGCAAAAAACAATGCAAATCAATTATTTTTTCTAGGAAAATGTTTATATTCTATAAATGCAGACAACCATAAAAAAAATATAAAATAAAATTAAAAATTATAAAATTAAAATAAAAAAAATTAATAAAAAAATATAATATAATATAATATAATATAATATAATATATATATATATATATAATCCTTGAATCCTTGAATATATAAAGGAAAAAAAAGGTTCCTTTTTTTTCTCATATATTTCACATCACGTCCACCTGTTCACATTTGTAAAGGTGCTGCCAGTCCAGTTTGATGTCAGGTTAGTACCAGCGTGGGAAACCAGCAACAGAACCCCTTGTTTTCATTATGTTTTATATATATATATTGAAAACATAATGAAAACAAGGGGTTCTGTTGCTGGTTTCCCACGCTGGTACTAACCTGACATCAAACTGGACTGGCAGCACCTTTACAAATGTGAACAGGTGTACGTGATGTGAAATATATGAGAAAAAAAAGGAACCTTTTTTTTCCTTTATATATTATATATAATATATTATATTATATACTAGCTGTAGTACCTGGCCATTGCCTTGGATAGTAACGGTTTCTTTGTCTCTCTCACAGTCTGTCTGTCTATCTTTGTGTCTGTGTGTTTGTCTCTGTGTGTGTGGCTCAGTCTGTGTCTGTCTCTTTCCCTGTCTGTCTGTTTGTGTCTATCTCTCTTTCTGTCTCTGTATCAGTTTCTCTCTGTATCTGTCTGTCTCGTTCCAGGTCTGTCTATTTTCACCTCTGTCTCTTTTCCCTGTCTCTGTCTCTTTTCCCTGTCTGTCTGTCTCTGTCTCTATCTGTCTCCCCACCGACATCTTATTACCTCACACATAAGCTTCTTATACTAACAATTTATTTTGTTCCTATAGCAACCACTCACAGCTGCTATTAATAAGCTGTAGCTCTTATCTCCATTGACTTTAATGGAGACAGGTGTTTTGGAGAGTAACTGTAAAGCGCGCGGTTAAATTTTCCTGTCAAAACATAATCTATAAGAATGGTTATACCTGGCTCACTGTATATAAATTTAGGTGCTCGGAGAAAATCTATGACGTTTCCTGAGTCACATGGGGTGTCTGTGCAAAACTTCGTGATGTAAATGGGATGGTGCGAATTCCTTTAGCAGACATACACACATACATACTTACACTCAGCTTTATATATTAGATATATACAGTATATATATATATATATATATATATATATATATATATATATATATATATATATAATCTATTAGTCACTACACACGACTTATGTAAGCAAATTCACGAAAACCACCCAATTTACATAGAAACTCAACGGATTTTTTTTTTTTAGACAACTATATATTTTATTTATATCAATTTAAAACATGATTAAAGAACAAGCAAGTAGTGCACAGTATGGGCGAGATCACAATCAGGGTATACGTTCCCTGATGAAGAGGTGAAACGCGCATCGGGACGCTCGGGTGTAACACAAACCAAGCAGTCAACTGGTTAGTAATTAATGCAACCTTAATAGAAATGATTTGAATTGGTATTGTTTAGACTAACCTAATACTACTAAGGGAGGAGTATAGGGTATAACCTACTAGTGACATAGGGCAAACCAACTTACTGTTCAACTAATTGATTATTGGATGCATTATAGTTAAGGATTTTTCCCTATATCCCATTACCACTTTTGAGGTTGTATAACTGCCTTTGTATAATCACTTTTTTTAATCTGCTGTGATTGTGATCTCGCATATACTGTGCACTACTTGCTTGTTTTTTAATCATGTTTTAAATTGAAATTAATAAAATATATAGTTGTTTAAAAAAAATTGGATCAATACCACTATCTTTTCCTCCGCTGAGCTTCTCATACATATATACACACACACACACACACATATACACACATACACATATATATATATATATATATATATATATTCGTATCACTGTAATAATGCTGACCCAAAATATAAAGATGCCGCATGGCACAATGAAATAGAAAATATAGAGTGGGACCCCCCTATTGAGATTTGCCAGGACGTGGCAGGGGTGGCTCAAAAAATGGATCAATATTTTGCTAAAAATCTCATTTTGTATTATTGTACAAGTACAGTTTGAAAAAAATCTGTGATTTTACACTTTTTTGATGCATGCCACTCTCAGATGTGCTGGCTTCCCTCTTTTTACTTGCAAAAAAGAAAGATGTCTGATCACTTTTACCATAGGTGAACTGTTTAATAAAAAAACAAAAAACAAAAAAAAAAAAACAAAAAACAACCACAATTCCTGAATTGATGTTTCATGTTCATTCTCCCTCACAAAAATTGGTATAGAAAGCGATCAAAAAATGTTCTGTGGCCGAAAATCATATCAATAAAAATGTCAAGTTATTCCACACAAAAAAAAACCTTGGGGGGAAAACCGCGATTTTTTTTTTCTTACTGTGTGATAGTAACCAACCAAAACAATACTATATAAATCTGGTATTCCGTTAATAAAACCATCTTATCTCTTATACCACATGGTGAATGGTGTAAAGATTAGAAGCAAGTTGTTACGGGGGGACCAGCAGATTAGGACCAGGGGGTATATATCCTAATCGCCAGTCGGGGCCCACCGTGCTCCAGATGACAAAGGAGCTGCTGGCACCTGAGGGTTAGACGGAGACTATAGAGCTGGATGGCTCTGAGATAACCCAGGAACTCTGGGAACCGGTCACGTGTGTTGGGACACGTCAGACCGGACGACAACCCGATTAGCGTTTTGGTGCACCTAGCGCTACACCAACCACGTGTGCAGGAAACACGTCAGGCCGGGTGGTAACCAGGTAGCATTGACCGGAAGACCGCCATGAAAGCGCCCTGTCGGCCACGTGTGTAGGACACGTCAGGCCGAGCGGTCCTCCGATTAGCGTTTCTGGCCACCTCTCGACTGGCCACGTGTGTGTAGGACACGTCAGGCCAGATGGGTACACCAGTAGCGTTGACCGGGAAGCCGAGGAGGATAAGGAACACCCTGTTAATTCCACAGGGGTCCTGGGGTACGCTGTCCGTGCGCGTAGGGGGCACAACCGGACAGGTGGCGCAGCAGGTGCGTTGTCCGTGTGCGTAGGGGGCACAATCAGACAGGTGGCGCAGCAGGTGCGTTGTCCGTTTGCGTAGGAGGCACAATCGGACAGGTGGCGCAACAGGTGCGTTTGTCCGTGTGCGTAGGGGGCACAATCGGACAGGAAGCACAGCAGCCGCAGCCCAGTTAACGCCACTGGGCTGCTATAGCAAGACTGGAATGGCAGGAGGGAAGCACGGCGCCTGACCCTGATGTGCCGAGCCACGAATCTTGGCGTGACAGGCACCGTTCGCCTAACCCTACCTACCGCTTCCCAACATAGGCTTATGCCGCAATGAGGCTCTAACATGGAGGTGTGCTCTGACTGGGCAAAAGTGAAGACTGCGCACCTCCATGTTGTCTCCAGCCCCTTTTATAACCTGGGTCCGCCCCAGACCCAGGGTGGAACCACCAAGGTCCAATAGCAGAGTGCCATGTCATCAGTGACGTCACATGCGACCTATCCGGAACCGCCACGTCATTGATGACCTCATGGCAGCCACGCCCCAAACACTTCACCAGTCATCGTCTGACGACCAATACTGAGGTGCCAGATCATAGGGGCGGGCCTCTGCGAGCCAGTCCGGAGTTGCCACGTTATCAGGACACCTGACACCCTCTGCCCTATCAGGGCCTGCCACCTCACGGACATGCTCAGTGAGGTCCTTACCGGACCTAGCCTCTGATGCACTAAGTGCCTGAGCATACTCAGTAGCCTGAGCCACAGGCTTAGAAAGCAGACTATCAGTTTGAGCATGCTCAGTAGGCACATCCCAGAACTTAGACACAGCACGAAGTCCAAGTACCTGTGCAAAGAGGCTATTAGGGTTAATTGTGGGAGCATGCTCAGTAGCCTGAACTGAGGACTTAGTCTCAGACATAACACAATCAGGCTGAGCATGCTCACTAGGCAAAACACCGGGCTTCAACTCTGGCTGGGGTAAATCGGCGCACGCATGCGCACTAGCCGCCTCTCCACACTTAGACGTGGTGGAAGGAACAGCCAACTGGACGACCCGAGGCACGGCCAAGAACGGCAGCCGGCGCCTGGGCGAAACAGGAACTACAGCAGGCTGCTTGCGGCTATGGCGGCGCCGGTTCGTAACACAAGTCTTGACCTGCTTTTGATTTATTCATTCTTTCTCAGAGATTGCAGCCTGGCTTGGCTCACATTTATCCTGCGCTCTACACTGAACGTTTACAGTGAGTTTCCATGTAAATCTCTGAAAAATGTGATTCTGATAAAATTACCAATATAACATTCCCTATAATGATGCAGAGGAAGTAGCATTGAACTCTTTCTCTGGCCTATAATACGACAGTGTCTGTCTTTTCAGATTTCTATAGAAGCGAGTTGGGACACAATTTTGAGCACTTTTGAAAAGACAGAGGGCAGACAAATCCAGAGTAAAGGGTGTTTTACGATTGCTAGTGATGTCGAGCGCGATAGCACCCGCCCCCGTCGTTCATGCGACATTTGTTGATCGCTGCCGTAGTGAACATTATCGCTACGGCAGCGTCACACGCACATACCTTGTCAGCGACGTCGCTGTGACCGCCAAACAATCCCTCCCTCAAGGAGGAGATGCGTTTGGCGTCATAGCGACGTCACTGCGGCGTCACTAAGCGGCCGGCCAATAGAAGCGGAGGGGCGGAGATGAGCAGGACAAAACATGCCGCCCACCTCCTTCCTTCCGCATTGTCGGTGGATGCAGGTAAGGAGATGTTCGTCGTTCCTGCAGTGTCACACATAGCTCTGTCTGAATCATGACATTCGGAGAATTAGATGGAAACCTCGATGTACGTGCTTAACGTAGAGCGCTGGATAAATGTGATCCAAAATTTTATGTTATATGCTCCCAATAAAACTTTCAACTCAATCCACAAAAAAAAAAATACAACAAGTCTCCACTCAGGTCAAAAATTCGTAAATGGAAATATAGAGGTTTTCATATTACTGGTAACACAAAGGCTATGGAAAAATGCTATCCCCACCAAAAAAAAGAAATCAACAAATTCTGCGCTCGTACATCCAAATGCCCCCCTCCCTTCTGAGCCCCATGGTCCCGTGCTCTGGGCCCTTTTTGTTAATGGGGAGTATTTACAGGGAATATAAGAGTTTGTCTTGTGATGCCACCTGCGGGTCACGGTTAATGATGGAGAACCGCCGCTGCTCAATGTGGCTACTCCCAGGGCTGGTGGTAGTGGCAGCTGCAATGGTAGGGCCTCCGCAGGTAGGGCTATGCCTGGGAGATGTAGTGCGGCAATAATGGAGACCACACCAGGTTGTCTTTAACAGTCTCTACTCACTGTGGACCCAGGAGTTGCTGGTTCAGGTCCCAGAAAGACCAGTGCCAATGTAGTGACCCAGGTTGCTCTGATCTCGGCACGCTCTGTAGATTGGGTCCCCGTAGCGTGCAGCGTTTGGGGACCCAGACTGTCCCTTTTGGGGGAGAGTCTCCTTCTCCATACGGCGGGCAGTGCGGACCCTGCGGGGTAAGTGTCTGAACCCCGATCCAAGTTTACTGCTGATGCCCCTGGATTATTTGGTTCGGTGAAGTATGTGAGGGTGTTCTCACTGGGCAGGTATTTGCCAAACAGTCTAAAACTTGTGCTTGACCTAGGGCCCTGTGCGTGCTCCGGTACCAGCGGTATCTCGGTACACGTCCTGGCGACCTATCTCCTGTGCTCAGGCACGTCTGTACACTTCTCCTGTGTGCTTCACTCTCCTCTGGCTACCACTGACTGACTGACCCATCCCACCAGGCTGGCTATATCCGGGGACTCGTTCCCATGGCGACCATCCCTTTACGTGGTTAACCCTCTATGCCCAGTGTGGAGAGGAGAACTAGGATTTAGATTGTGTTTTGGTGGAAAAGGCACTGATACTCCAGGTCCCAGGGGGTAGGTCCCGCATCCCCAAGAGGATGCAGTTCACTGTAGTGCCCTGAGGGTCTCAGGCACGCTACACCACTGTATTACTAAGTTTCATATATTTGATTGTACTATTCATTTATGCAAAGATTTCTGAAGAACCAGTATGGAAAAGGGTGCACAGATCTGTACATTTATATATGCAATTATTGGCTCTATTACGCGGTTAACTCTCCATATAACAACCTCTACCAGCTTTACAGAGTTTTCCTGTATTACCAGTTAGTCCAATGATTACCTTGAATGTGGTCATTTACTTGACAGCTCAACATCCATGATCCGGGCGTTGATGGGGTCATTTCCACTGTGACAAATGTGGCAGGGAACAAGTTGATCACGTCTGTCCGGTGTCCTTGGTTAGTGACTGTGTGACCATAGAAGAATGCCGAGTGGATATCCACCTCATTACCCATTCCGAATAAATGCCAGGACACAGAGTCTCCGAGACACATGTCCACAGCAGGAAGGTTACCGTACAGATAACCATTGAGAGCTGAAAAATATAGACATACATCAAGAGATTAGGTCTGCAAGGAATTTTCATGTTCTTCTCGTGTTTGCGTGGTTTTCCTCTGGTTTTATCCCTCACTCCAAAACTTTACTGGTAGGGAATCTAAATTGTAACCACTAAAACACCGCTGAACATGTTAGCATAATTCCCTAATACTAGGTATTCATCCTAAGTCTTAAGACATTTCGGGGACACTCACCATGCATCTTGTTGCTTTCCTGGAAGTCTTCATTATCTACCTCTACCGTGTCCGGTTCGGAGCAGAACGTCTGGATATTCTCCTCTAGGTACCAGCTGATATTCTCATCAATCACATAGAACATCAGCACAAAGTCTTTATCCACATCCACCCGGTTCAAGGAACTGTCCAGCGTCCCTGGAGTAGGATGACACCAACATAACAGTGAGGGTTATTGATTTGTGATGAAGACAAGTCGCTCGGCATTTGGCGGACATGTACATCAGTGTATACACAGTAGATATTGGGTGATAACATAACGTTTATGAAGGCGGCATCCGATGGATCAGGCAGGTGCCCATTTTATTTATCTCCAGTGATTTGACTCTAATGCCTAAACTTTTGTTTGCCAAGAGGCAAAACTTTTATATATTGTAGAATTGCAGCCAGACAGGTCCTGGATGGGAGATATGTGTCACTGAGGTGCATAGCCTTAATGATGTAAGGCCTGGAGAAGCATGCTCCAGCATGTACAGTGCCAAGAAGGTTTTTTAAAAAAAGCCCGGATTTTTGGGTCCAGGTTTAAAGGAGCAGCAAGAAGTGTCTGGGAGGGACTGACCTCTCCCATACATCCAGCCCATGGTTTCCAGGCCCTATTAAAGGGAACCTGTCAGGTGCAATATGCACCCAGAACCACGAGCAGTTGTGGGTGCATATTGCTAATCCCTGCCTAACCGTCCCTGTATACACTAGCATAGATAAAGAGATGTTTAGAAAAAGTATTTCTAAAGATCTTCTATCGCATGCTAATGAGCGAGGGGACTAGTCCCAAGGAATTTACTTCCCCTGGCTAGTCGGTCTCTTAGCATGTTGGTATGCCCCTGTGGGCGTGCCAACATGCTAATGAATGCACAGCGTTAGAGAATGATCTCACTCGCCTCTCTGCTGCCATCGTGTCCGAGTCCTGGATTTCGGCTCAGTGCGCATGACCCCAGACTTCCGGTTATGCGCACTACATGGGTTTGAAGCCAGGACTCGTATCCTCGGCTACATAGTGGACATGACCACAAGGTTTCTCTCAAATACCTTGTGTTGCCAATAGTGACTGAGTAGTGCTATTGCGGACCGCTCATCCCCTTTGCGTGACCCCCGGGCTCCGTCACCTCTGATCTCCGGTGATGTCACGTCAACTTCCTGTTGACCTGACATCATGGTTGAGCCTAGAATGCACAGGCTCCTTCCAGGTTAGTGAGGGTGACCAGCTTGGTTAGGGGACGTGGCAACATTTCCTCTCATCCAACATAATCAAGCAGGTGGGGGGGCTCCGCCCCTCACCGCTGACCCCCTGTATCTATTATAAACCACTCGATGCCCATGTGGACTTAGAGAAAAAATGTTTATTCCGTCTGGAAAACATCCAGCTGCATTTTGAATACCCCCCTATTACGTGATGTCATACCTGGAAGAAGCCCGTACATTCTAGCATCTACCCTGACATCACCGCAGCCGGTCTCAGTCTCCCTGAGTGACTGCCTGTGGGTAGAGTTTCAACGCTCATCACAGTCCAGCATCGCTCTTGCTTGCGGCGCTCTGCACTGAAGGAGGGAGCAGGGAGACGCTGGGCTGTGACGAGAGGTGAAACACTGCCTAGAGCCCAGGTGCTCAGGGAGACTGAGGCAACCACAGTGATGTCAGGTCAACTGGAAGTTGACATGACATCAGAGGTCACAGAGCCTAGGGGTCAACGATGGGCCTATGAAAACTAACTAGTAAACAACCCGTTTAATAGTCCATTCATGGAAAAAAAAACAACTTATTTTTGTTGCTCTTTAATAGATAAGAGGGGATTATTTGTCCTGTGAGAGGACCCTCAATAAACCGATTAATATCCATTGGTTTCAATGGTTCTTTGCAGTGAAAACGAAGAAGTCATTAGGGCTATGTGAAGTAATTAAAGGGTTAAATGCACCACATGTGATTGGACCTGATGTACGTCTGTCCCTGGAGTCTGTAATCTAAATCTGGTTTCTTAGGGTATGTGCGCACGTTGCTTTTTACCTGCTTTTTACCTGCTTTTTTGCTGCTTTTTCTTCTGCGCTGTTTAATGCCAACATGGATGTGTTCTTCTATTCAAGCAAAGTCTATGGGAATTTGGGTTTCTTGTTCACACTATGTTGTTCAAAATGCTGCCTTTTTGTGGCAGAACTTTGGTCAAAAACTCAGCTTTGCAGTGCAAAACCCAAATGGCAAAAACAATTGACATGTTGCTTCTTTGAAAAGCTGAGTTTTTGACCAAAGTTCTGCCTCAAAAAGGCAGCATTTTGAACAACATAGTGTGAACAAGAAACCCAAATTCCCATAGACTTTGCTTGAATAGAAGAACACATCCATTTTGGCATTAAACAGCGCAGAAGAAAAAGCAGCAGAAAAGCAGGTAAAAAGCAGGTAAAAAGCAACGTGCGCACATACCCTTAAGTTCATTTGAAGTTCTTGCATAACCCTTTTCTACAGAGACTCTCGCTGGGCAATGTGCCCGAGGCTGCGTCATTTTTTAAATATTACCTCCCCCAAAAATTGTGATTTTTATTCCTCTGTAGGTTTAAGTATAGTTTGGGAGAAAAAAAAAAAACAATCAAAACATATAGACTTTTCAGGACCTTGAAGACCTAATTTAAAAGGGTATTTTTTTTTTATCATAAACTTAGAAGGTTTTAGTTCTTGAAGTGCTCTGTTATTTTAGAAGTGCCCATAGTCTTCGCCCCAATTTTTTCCAATCCCACAAAAAATAAAATATTCGGATCTTCACCTCTTTATCCAATCAGATAAAAAAAAATGTCCTTCCCTGCCCATCATGTGATTGCTTAGATGACATGTACACCTGTCACAGGTGTCAGACAGACCTGTGGGGTCCGGCTATAGAAGGTCACAGTGTTTGGCTACATAAACTGCTCTCTGACCTTCTATCATTCCTGCTTGGCATTCATCCCTTTCCCTTTAAGACCCTGGGGCATTGCTCAGCCTGTCAGCTGCTGTTCATCAGTACTTTCCTTGTCTATATATACCTTCATTTTCTGTTACTCAGTGTTGGTGATATTGGTTACATCTTTATCAAGTCTTCAGTCAAGCAGGCAGCTAGCATGCTTCAGGAGAATCTTGTTGGCTGATGCAGATTCTCTCCCTGAGACAACTAGAGGTAAGTTGTTTGTTATTTTCCCTTGTTTGTTGTGCCTGTGTGTCCATTAGTGCCTATTGGGGTTGATGAAGAGCTTGTCAAGGTTGGGAATTTTGGGGAAACTACAAATGGGGTCTCTCAGGGTCCCAGAGACGGATTTCAAATCGAGCTATGCAGATATATGTATGAGGAAAAATGACCACACAGAGACGTGTCTCTATCAGGGAGAAGTTCAATGCTCTTCTAAAGGTCTAGTCACACTAAGCAACTTACCAGCGATCCCAACAACGATAGGGATCGCTGGTAAGTTGCTAGGAGGTTGCTGGTGAGATGTCACACTGCGACGCTCCAGCGATCCCACCAGCAACCTGACCTGGCAGGGATCGCTGGAGCGTCGCTACACGAGTTGCTGGTGAGCTCACCAGCAACCAGTGACCAGCCCCCAGCGCCGCGTGGAAGATGCTGCGCTTGGTAACTAAGATAAATATCGGGTAACCAACCCGATATTTACCTTGGTTACCAGCACACGCAGCTACACGTGCAGAGACCAGGGAGCAGCGCACACTGAGCGCTGGCTCCTTGCTCTCCTAGTTACAGCACACATCGGGTTCATTACCCGATGTGTGCTGCAGCTACATGTGCACAGAGCAGGGAGCAGCGCACAATGCTTAGCGCTGGCTCCCTGCTCTCCTAGCTACAGCACACATCGGGTTAATTAACCCGATGTGTCCTGCAGCTACATGTGCACAGAGCAGGAGCCGGCACTGACAGTGAGAGCGGCGGAGGTTGGTAACAAAGGTAAATATCGGGTAACCAAGGACAGGGCTTCTTGGTTACCCGATATTTACATTGGTTACCAGCCTCCGCAGAAGCCGGCTCCTGCTGCCTGCACACTTAGTTGTTGCTGTCTCGCTGTCACACACAGCGATCTGTGCTTCACAGCGGGACAGCAACAACTAAAAAATGGCCCAGGACATTCAGCAACAACCAACGACCTCACAGCAGGGGCCAGGTTGTTGCTGGATGTCACACACAGCAACATCGCTAGCAACGTCACAAAAGTTGTTCGTTAGCAGCGATGTTGCTAGCGATGTTGCTTAGTGTGACGGGGCCTTAACCCGTATATTGTAAAACAATCACAGTTATACAATTCAACATTGTCCTTGAAACGGGAACAAGGAGTAAGAGATAAAGCTCCAGCTTCACATCTCATCTGGTGAGAACCAACATGCTATGAATACAATCAGTGTGTTATGAATACTTCTCTGTTCATTGTACATATTGGCTTATTCATCTTGGATAACACATTCCTTAGCGCACATCTTAAAATCATATTATTGTCATACAGACATACGGATAATTATGCAACGACATCTATGCTTTAATTATATACACACACAGATTATCTTATTACATTTGGACAAATGCCCTACAGCCCAGGCCTTACCTCCACAAGCTCATCCCAGCCTTTCCTTATTTAGGGCCCAGCACTAGGGATAGCTAGGGTCAGGTATCCGGCTCGGCGCATAGATGTGGAACCTATCTAGGGTGGAGAGGGAAGCCTGGGCTCAGTGGTAGACTTGGTCATGGGTCACCATCTCCCCCTTCCCTAGGCACAGTGCTTCTCTTCCAAGCAAGTCACAGTTAGTATAACCTGATGAGCTTTGGATGAAGTATGCGCACCAGCGTTCCGTTTTATAAAAGTTCTTTGTTCTGCCAATCAGTGCAGCTCTCACAATAGTTTATGCCCAACCATAAATTTCCAGGTGGTTGTACAAGCGATTCATTCCCTACTTAACCGGAAAAATTGATGTAAACTGTAAAAGACGATTGACCGTACTGAAATTTGGACTGTATATACTTTTGTTCATGAGAAGTTAGAGTGCAATTAACACCAGCGGCGAGAAACATCTTCATGCCGAGTGGTCTCGCTGACTTTTCATTCCTCTATGAGATTGACTTCCTGCATGCCGGTAGTTTGTGTATGGAGCTTGTGCCGAATTACTGGTTCATATTTTAACAATGTACAGGTACACTTTGGAGGAGCTTGTTTTCATTGTGAAAACTTATTGGAAAAATGAGTCCTTAAACAGGAGCAAAAGTGAGTTTCTAAAGAAGTTTGGAGGTCGAAATCAGGCGACCAAACCATGTATTTGGTCATTGGGGACTAAGCTGTAATGTGCACTGGATTTATTGGGTAGCCATGATGGAGGATGTCTGAAAATGTGAGGAAACAGTTTAATGGGAACCTGTCACTATATTTGGCGAGTATAAGCTGCGGCCACCACCACTGGGGTCTTATATACAGCATTCTAACATGCTGTATATAATAGCGCAGGTCAATCTGTAGAACATAAAAAAACACTTTATAATACTCACCTAGAAGGTCGCTCCGGTGCACAACAGTCAGATGGGTGGCACCGTTCTCCAGCACCGGCACCTCCTCTTTCAGCCATCGTCATACACGATGACGCATCCTACATCATACTCCATCATCTACATCATACACACTCGCCCTCCTCCGGGCATATCAAAGTAATGTAGTGTGCCTGTGCAGGACCTCAGTGCTGGCGAGTGTGTATGATGTAGGACGCGTCACGCACGCTGACTTCAGAAAAAGGAAGAGCAAGATGGCAAAACGAGAAGACGCCGGTGCACCGGAGTGACCTGCTGAGTATTATAAAGTGTTTTTTATGTTCTACAGTGCGGCCTGCGCTCTTATATACAGCATGTTAGAATGGATTTTTTCCTTTGGGGCCATACACATTACAACGGTGGACCCTTGTGCTAGGGAAACTCATCTGAGGCTGAACCCTGAACTCCCTAACATCCCTATATGTGTTCTTTCACACCGTCGCTGATCACGTGCCTATCCCTGTCTTTACCAGGACTCAACCCTATGTAATGCGTGGGGCACCAGGAAAGCTAGTCCCGCTCTAGATGAAAGACACAAAGAGGATAAGAAAGACAGTGGTAAAATAAACAGCAATCATACAAAGCACTCCAAATGACAAAAGGTAGTAATGAGGAACAAACTAGAGGGGGGGAAAACCAACGAGGACTAAGGTAGGGAAAACAACACTGCTGCTTACAGGTTCCATCTAGAGGCAAGAATACCAGAAACTATTGTGACGCCCTGGACTAGCCAGGTAGTCACAGGTAGGCCCTTGCATAACACCGTCCCCCTAAAAAGGTAACAGCAGCCAACCACACTAAAACCTAGTCACCTCCCTCAGAGCTTGATGGTCACACCAGGGGGCGGAGCCAGGCAGTTGGCCACGCCCACTGATGAGTCCAGAGGGCCTGAGGCAGGAGAAACTGTAGTCAGTTGAGTGGAGTTTAAGTTCTAAGTCAGTCAAGTGGAGTTGAGAGGAGGAGAGCGCAGCAGGCCTGTGGTGACAGGTCTGCAGCGGAAACTGACAGATGCCAGGGTCGTAGCCCTGGTACCTTGGCTAGGAGGCAGGCGGTGGCCTGGCCCGCAGGAGTCGGGAAGATGGCCAGGTGGAACCGTAAGGGACCGGGACAGGGTAGTGGCCCGCCGCTACCGTACCGGGGAACCGACTGGAAACCGGAGCACAAGGGGGGTACTCAGACCCAGAACGAGGCCCAGAAGCCACTGGACCACGTAGAATTCACTGATTGAGGTCTGGACCTTAGGTCCTTTCCCATCCCAAGACCCGAAAGAAGGAAACAGCCCACCAAGGGGCATAGAAATCCACCGCACAGGCAGAGAGATCCCACGGGCCAGCGCCTGTGGGCAAATGGACTCCACCGGTACATACGCAGCCGGGGAGCGGACTCCCGCTGCTTAGGCACAGGCAGTCTACACGAACATTACAAGGTGCAGGAAGAAGGCCAGGACCATCAACCCGGGTGGGGGACAAGACGCAGCCGGCTGCGGGCGCCGACCACCATCAACTTTGTTCATCAGAGACTTGTGTGTGTGTCAGTAATCGTGAGTACAACAGTGCCATCCGGCCGCGCACCCCCCAATTTCCACTACTCTCCCAAGCGGGTCCCGGGGCCACCATCCTTGCCCACGGAGGGGTTAACATCTTGCTGCACGACCATCTCCCCCGGGTGCCCCCGTAACTGCAGCGGTGGTGTCTACACCTTCACCACGTCCCGTGGGTGGCGTCACGAACTCAAACACGGCTCCGGCCATACACCTACCTAACCACCCCCATCGAGATTGCCAGCATCCCTTTTACAGAGCGACATGACCCCCGGGTCCGGAGGCGCTCGAGCCAACCACCAAACGAGCCCGGACCCGAGCGGCTGGGCTGCAGCCGAGCGCGGGGCGGTACACTATCACTAGCAGTTTACCTGGACTAGGAGAGAAGCCTTTATAGCAGAGCTGATTAGCAATAGAGAACATCTGACTGTTGCTTACACTCAGTGTTTCAGGAGACCAGAAGATCTACTTAACCCTAGCAGCACTGGGTAAAGGAGAATCTGCACAGCCAGCAGTATTAACCTTAGGAAGTGTGTATGAAGCCCTGCACTGTGATCTCCTGACACCAGAAATAGGATGGACCACTCTATGTCGTGGTACCCTCGTGACACAATGACCCTGCAGAGTACATTCATTATGGAACAGTGCATGCAGGCATCCTTGGTTGCAAACGTGAACATTTTCAACACCTGCTTTAAAACATCAATTTCTCATGAGCCAAAGTTTATAAAGTCAAAATTTCTGTCCAATGAACAGCCTCTTTTAGAAGTTCCAGCAATTTTTACGAGTAAAGTAGAGAGTGAATCGCTTTGTATAAAAATTGTAAGGCACTAGAATTGTGCATTTGGTGAAGGTAAATGCCCTTCTTCTAATGTCTGAAAACATTTCCCACCATACATGGGCTCTGCAATATGTACCTTTTTTACAAGTCAGCAGGGCTCCTATCAATCCACTTGCTATATCTTTAGGGGCATCAATATGGGAGTGATAGATCCAGGTCAGACAATTGGGATCTTCAGGGGTCGGAGCATATTCAGGTTTAACAATCCATGTGTAAGTATGATGTCCCCGAGGAGGCACTGCATCATCACGTTTGTCAGATTTTCTGGTTCCATCTGGATAAAAAGCTCCTATAATAAACAATATGCAAACAAAAATGCGCAAAGTAAAACAGATACATAAAGCTCATAAAGTGATACAATGCTTTATCAAGGGATTCTTAAGATCATGAAGAGGGTATAAATCAATGTGCTACAAAGAGGCAAAAATTTGCTTTGTTACTCCGTGTGGTGAAACTAGAACAAGCTCTAACCATCCACTACCATTTACTAAAACTAATCTCTGTAGAATCCTTCTTTAAAGCAATGGCTCACCTTTGTCATAAAAGGGGAACCGCCATGGGTAAAACATATGCCGCTAAATAACATTTCTCAAAGCTATTCCAACGTTATCAGCAGATTGCATCAGTCTCTTTGCTTTGTTAGCACAGGAACCATAAATTGCATCTATACTTGCATCTGGTCACCGATATATAAGAAGGACATAGCTGAACTGGAGAGGGTGCAGAGAAGAGCGACCAAGATTATTAGAGGAATGGGTGGGCTGCAATACCAAGACAGGTTATTAAACTTGGGGTTATTTAGTCTGGAAAAACGAAGGCTTAGGGGGGATCTAATCACAATGTATAAATATATGAGGGGACAGTACAGAGACCTTTCCAAAGATCTTTTTACACCTAGGCCTGCGACTGGAACACGGGGGCATCCGCTACGTCTTGAGGAAAGAAGGTTTAATCATAATCACAGATGAGGATTCTTTACTGTAAGAGCAGTGAGACTATGGAACTCTCTGCCGCATGATGTTGTAATGAGTGAGTCATCACTAACATTTAAGCAGAGCCTGGATGCCTTTCTTGAAAAATGTAATATTACCAGTTATGTATATTAGATTTTATGACAGGGTGTTGATCCAGGGAACTAGTCTGATTGCCGGATGTGGAGTCAGGAAGGAAATTGTTTCCCCATTGGAACTTGTTTGCCACATTGGGGTTTTTTTTGCCTTCATCTGGATCAACATGTTAGGCTACGGGTTGAACTAGATGGACTAAGGGGCACTTTGCACACTGCGACATCGCAGGTGCGATGTCGGTGGGGTTAAATTGAAAATGACGCACTTCCGGCATCGCATGCGACATCGCAGTGTGTAAAGGCTGGATGATACGATTAACGAGCGCAAAAGCGTCGTAATCGTATCATCGGTACAGCGTCGGCGTAATCCATAATTACGCTGACGCAATGGTCCGATGTTGTTCCTCGCTCCTGCGGCAGCACACATCACTGTGTGTGAAGTTGCAGGAGCGAGGAACGTCTCCTACCGGCCTCACTGCGGCTTCCGTAGGATATGCGGAAGGAAGGAGGTGGGCAGGATGTTTACATCCTGCTCATCTCCGCCCCTCCGCTCTGATTGGCCGCCTGCCGTGTGACGTCGCAGTGACGCCGCACGACCCGCCCCCTTAACAAGGAGGCGGGTCGCCGGCCACAGGGACGTCGCACGGCAGGTGAGTGTGTGTGTGAAGCTGGCGTAGCGATAACTTTCGCTACGCCAGCTATCACCACATATCGCTGCTGCGACGGGGGCGGGCACTATCGCACTCGGCATCGCAGCATAGCCTGCGATGTCGTAGTGTGCAAAGCCCGCCTTAGAGTCTCCCTTCAACCTTAAAAACTATGAAAACTATGAAACTATGAAACTTGGCTACTAGCCAAAAGAGCCAGGACATGGAGCTTAGGCAAACCCCATTGTGGTCCTCCTCTATTACTTGAAATGTTTCTGCTTGAAAAAACCCCCACTAATTTGGATGAGAACGGTATATCATTAATTAATAAATTAGGGAACCGCAATGGGGAAAACATATGCCTCTAAATAACATTTCTAAAAGCTATTCCAAGGTTATACGAAGATTGCAACAACCTATTTGCTTTGTTAGCACAGGAACCATATATTACATCTATGCTTGGCTGCTAACTAAAAGAGCCAGGTCATGATGGGGTTTAGGCAAACCCCATAGCAGTCCTCCTCTATTACTTGAATCACTCCTGCTTAAAAAAAAAAAAAAAAAAGACACTAATTTGGATGATAAAGGTATTTAATTATTAAATTAATACAATTTAAAGTAAGAGAGGGTATGTCAAAGTCCATCAAACACAGGTAGGTGTCTTACCAACATGGACCACCTTTTGAGCCACCTGTTTTGGAGCCATAAGTGCATAGGGGAAAACAAAGTCAAGAGACATATTTTAGCATAATCTTCAAGTACATGTCTAGATTTTGCCCAGTTATTTTCTGACTTTTGCAAAAAATGATGTGCCAGTCATTAATCCTACAGTGGAGGACAAATGTCTTTACCTTCTGAATCCTTTTCATAGAAGACTCCATGTGGATGAAGAGTATATGAACGGGAAGCAAAGTTCTTCAGCTTTACGATAATTGTATCTTCAACTTCTGCCTTGATAACTGGGCCAAGAAGTCCTAGCCAGGCGGGTTTAGTGACCTCCTCAGTATACCGGGCATCAGTAAATTGTTTATATAAGGCCTTTTTATAAACACGTCCTATTCTGTCTTTGCCATTTTCCAAAAATACTGATGCATGTCTGGTAAAATAAAATAAAAAACAAAAGCACATACATTTTTATGTAAAATAATTTAGACAATGACATACTGAAATACATGCACCTGCATAAGAAGCGATTCATCAAACTAATAATCAAATGGGTAGTACCCCTCTATTAGCGATGTCCATTTTGTAATTTTTTTTAGAAATCTGCTTTGACAATAAGCTAATAATAGGGAAATATGCTGGTGGGACACAAAGTGATCAGTTGTAATCTGTGCAGATATCTAGACGTAAGTGTTCATTTCTCCTGCATACTTATGTAGTCAGGACGATCTTTATGTTGGAGGGAGGTGTCGTAGATAAATAAATGGAGCATAAAGCCCAAAACTTTGCATGATACTCTGCATACACTTTATAGTCTTCCTTTTTTAAAATTTGTGAAAGAGTAAATTAACTTTTTTTCTTTTTTAAATCATTTTCTCCAGCATGGAAAGTTATGAAACTTTGCAAATTTGTTTATTAGTGAATTGGTCTTCATTCTTGTAAAAAAAAAATGCATCTAAGTGGCTTACAATCCCCTGCTATTGACCAGTCTATTTGCTGCCTTCATCTAGATTGATATAAAGAAGAAAAAAAAATACACATTTGGAGTACAGATGATGGCAGTGAAAGGTCAGCTCAGCCCCTCTGTGCCTCAATAACTGTGGGAATAAGCTGCTGCAGGAGATTTTTATGCTAAGCACAACTCTCAGAGGACATAGGTGATGACCTATTACTGCTATCAGCTGTACTCCAATGGGTACATAATGATATCCATGCCGCTGATTTTTATGCTAAGCACAACTCTCAGAGGACATAGGTGATGACCCATTACTGCTATCATCTGTACACCAATGAGCACATACTAATATCCATGCAGTTGAAGACCAGTAAATAGAATAGGGAAAATCAGAGGTTTGAAAGCCATATAAAGGACAATTTTATATATTTTTTCTTTACTATGGACCTAAAAACGTAAGCAGTTTTTTCTCTTCTGCTCTGCTCTGTTGATGGAAAGAGAATGCCGACATGCTGCTGATTGACAACCGGGTCCCCAACCAATTGCCTAACTTGGGGGGGAGCTGCAGTCAATCAGGTAGGCAGTTGGTTGGGGACCTGGCTGTTAATCAGCATAACGTTGGCAGAGCAGAGCAGAAGAGAAGTCTCTGCTCTGTCATCATGATGGCAGGGGAAGCTGTTAAATAGCTGGCAGAAGCGGACTACCATACATTTGTGTACCGCCCCGGGGCTTGGCCGGCTGTCGAGCCGCTCGGATCCGTGCGCGTCGGTACTCGAGCTCCTCACGGACCCGGGGGTCACGTCGCTCTGAAAGGGGGGATTGTCGCTACAAGTAGGGACTTCAGCGGGGAGGTCCACGGCCGGGGCCGCGGTTGTTTGTAGGGGGTTTGAGTTCGTGACGCCACCCACGGGTTGTGGTGAATGGATGGACACCACCGCTGCCGTTGACTAGGCTCCTGGGGACGGTGTTGCGCAGCTTGGTGTTGACCCCTCCGTGGGTAGGGGGATGATGGGGTCGGGGGACCGAGGGAAGGTGCTGAGGCGGGGGAAATGGATGCATGCTGGGGTATCGGTGCGGTGCGGTGCACTCACTATGACAAACATGCTGCAGTCTCTGGTAAACCAAACAAGATGGTGACCAATGCCCGCAGCCAGCTGCAGTTTTCCCCTTATCAGGTTGGTGGTTTCCGCCTTTCTCCTGGACCTTACTTATGTAGAAAACGTCGACTCCTATGCCTAAGCAATGGTAGTCCGCCCCCCGGCTTGGTATGTGCCGGGACAGCCCTCTTTGCCCGCAGACGCTAGCCCCTCGGGTCTCTATGCCTTGGCGGTGGCGTTACCCTAATGGTTGGGCTGTTGTCTTCAGTCGGGTCTTAGGTGGGATAGGTCCTTAAGTCCAGTCCTCAGTTGATTTGACTCAGCCCGGTTGTTTCTGGGCCTCGTACAGGGTCTGAGTACCCCTCCTGGTGCTCCAGTTTCCAATCGGTTCCCCGGTTCGGTACCGGCGGGCCACCGCCCGTCCCTGGTCCCACCGGCTGTAATCCCAGCTCCTGCAGGCGGCCACCACCATCTGCCTCCTTGCCAGAGGTGACTGGGCTCCAACCCAGACACCTGGTGTAAACTGTGGCAGACCGCGGCACAGGTCTGCCCCTGAACTTCACTCCACCTCACTTCACTATCAAAGCTCAACTTCACACTGGTTTTTCCCGCCTCAGGGCCTGTGAACTCTTCGGTGGGTGGAGCCAACCGCCTGGCTCTGCCCCCCTGGTGTGAACATCAAACCCGGAGGGTGGTGACAAGGTTTTGTAGTTTGGCTGCTGTCACCTTTCTAAAGGGGGGGGGGGGGGGCGTGTGTGTGCATGGGACTGCCCGTGACAACCTGGCTAGTCCAGGGCGTCACATTTGCATTGGCCACAATTGTAATTCTTAGGCAGGCACATAGTAAAAAAAAAAATTATATATATATATATATATATATATACAGTTAGGTCCAGAAATATTTGGACAGTGACACAAGTTTTGTTATTTTAGCTGTTTACAAAAACATGTTCAGAAATACAATTATATATATAATATGGGCTGAAAGTGCACACTCCCAGCTGCAATATGAGAGTTTTCACATCCAAATCGGAGAAAGGGTTTAGGAATCATAGCTCTGTAATGCATAGCCTCCTCTTTTTCAAGGGACTAAAAGTAATTGGACAAGGGACTCTAAGGGCTGCAATTAACTCTGAAGGCATCTCCCTCGTTAACCTGTAATCAATGAAGTAGTTAAAAGGTCTGGGGTTGATTACAGGTGTGTGGTTTTGCATTTGGAAGTTGTTGCTGTGACCAGACAACATGCGGTCTAAGGAACTCTCAATTGAGGTGAAGCAGAACATCCTGAGGCTGAAAAAAAAGAAAAAAATCCATCAGAGAGATAGCAGACATGCTTGGAGTAGCAAAATCAACAGTCGGGTACATTCTGAGAAAAAAGGAATTGACTGGTGAGCTTGGGAACTCAAAAAGGCCTGGGCGTCCACTGATGACAACAGTGGTGGATGATCGCCGCATACTTTCTTTGGTGAAGAAGAACCCGTTCACAACATCAACTGAAGTCCAGAACACTCTCAGTGAAGTAGGTGTATCTGTCTCTAAGTCAACAGTAAAGAGAAGACTCCATGAAAGTAAATACAAAGGGTTCACATCTAGATGCAAACCATTCATCAATTCCAAAAATAGACAGGCCAGAGTTAAATTTGCTGAAAAACACCTCATGAAGCCAGCTCAGTTCTGGAAAAGTATTCTATGGACAGATGAGACCAAGATCAACCTGTACCAGAATGATGGGAAGAAAAAAGTTTGGAGAAGAAAGGGAACGGCACATGATCCAAGGCACACCACATCCTCTGTAAAACATGGTGGAGGCAACGTGATGGCATGGGCATGCATGGCTTTCAATGGCACTGGGTCACTTGTGTTTATTGATGACATAACAGCAGACAAGAGTAGCCGGATGAATTCTGAAGTGTACCGGGATATACTTTCAGCCCAGATTCAGCCAAATGCTGCAAAGTTGATCGGACGGCGCTTCATAGTACAGATGGACAATGACCCCAAGCATACAGCCAAAGCTACCCAGGAGTTCATGAGTGCAAAAAAGTGGAACATTCTGCGATGGCCAAGTCAATCACCAGATCTTAACCCAATTGAGCATGCATTTCACTTGCTCAAATCCAGACTTAAGACGGAAAGACCCACAAACAAGCAAGACCTGAAGGCTGCGGCTGTAAAGGCCTGGCAAAGCATTAAGAAGGAGGAAACCCAGCATTTGGTGATGTCCATGGGTTCCAGACTTAAGGCAGTGATTGCCTCCAAAGGATTCGCAACAAAATATTGAAAATAAAAATATTTTGTTTGGGTTTGGTTTATTTGTCCAATTACTTTTGACCTCCTAAAATGTGGAGTGTTTGTAAAGAAATGTGTACAATTCCTACAATTTCTATCAGATATTTTTGTTCAAACCTTCAAATTAAACGTTACAATCTGCACTTGAATTCTGTTGTAGAGGTTTCATTTCAAATCCAATGTGGTGGCATGCAGAGCCCAACTCGCGAAAATTGTGTCACTGTCCAAATATTTCTGGACCTAACTGTGTATATATATATATATATATATATATATATATATATATATATATATATATATATAATATTCCAGATTAACCCCTTTAAATGCAATTTTTTTCTACAGGAATAAAGACCTCTCTCCTGAACATTTCAAAACTTTCATGATTATGAAAGAAAAAAAAAAACAAAACCATTTAGCTACTCTTTACGTATCCAGAATCTTTGTCAGTGCATCATCCGCCACAGTTCCTGACTGCTTAGATTTTCCTAGTGAGCTTCATATTTCCAATCAGTACTCTACAAAGACACATGTGGCTTAAAAAAAAACCCCAAAAAAGTGTTCATTTTTCTTCTCTTTTTTTTTCTGCGTTCAGTAAGCAGTTCCTGGAATAGCCCTGCAGACAATACCACCACTGTTTCAAAGTGATTTTATTTAGAGGCTCCATACTGGGGAGAATAAAACACAAAAAAGGGGGGAGAGAGAAAAAAAAAGGGATTCTTCTTCAATGGACAGTACTAGTAATAGACTGGTGACTTAGCAATTCCATATGGATGTAGCACAAGGTGAACACATTTTACTTTTTTGTGTGTTAAATAGGCCTTTTCTTATGGTCGCTTTTTCCCTGATTCCAAATCTGCTTTCAGAATTTTTCTAAACAGGCAGGGATTTTGAGAAACACACATTTAATAAATTTTTTAAAAAATTTTCTTTTTAAAAAAAATTACTAAAAAAAAATAAAAAAAACAATTGATTTTTTTGGAATATTAAGTTGCATGCACATCACTAGTTAGCCCCCCGAACTGTAGTCTGCGAGCATTTGTGGGCTCCATTTCCTCTTATAATGGCCCTCAAGTAGCGCAAATGCAGCGCCCCACGGGGGAGGTGGTTTACCTACTCGTTGCCGGGCCGTTGTGGGTCGGGTCAGGCAATGTCACGGGTAGCCTTGCCCGGTTCTGTTGCCCCGAGGCAGTATATGAAGGGAAAGCGGGGTGATTGGGGAAAGTTTGTCGTGACACCACCTGTGGTATGCAGCCAGGTAGTAGCCGCCGCTGCAGAATTCATTGCTGGGGTAGGTGTTATGGCAGCCGGGATGATGTCGCTCCCCACAGGCAGAGCGGGCCCTGGGTGAATAATGGGGGTTGGCGGTCCCTTGGAAGAGCCTGAGTGTGGGGCGTCGCTAATCAGAGTCTGAATGGGCAACTGCGGTTCCAGGTTCTTTTACTCACTGATCTAAAGCTGCACCCAGGTGCTGGTCTCTGCCGTCGTGGGCTCTGGTCAATTCCAAGCAAGTAAGGGGCCACCACCGGTGTTTGAGGAGAGAGAGAGAGAGAGAGAGAGAGAGAGAGAGAGAGAGAGAGAGAGAGAGAGAGAGAGAGAGAGAGAGAGAGAGAGAGTCCTTTTCCTAGGATGTCCCCCTCAGCGGTTAGTTACCGGGGCTGAGGTCCCGCTCTAGGCCCCGGGCCTAGTAAAGTCCAAGAGTTCCAGAGGTGTCTTGTCAGAACTATCGTCCCGACTGATCTCTCTGATGTGAGTGTGTTGCGCCTATTTCTACCCCCAAGTGGACCCCGCTCCCCAGGTGGCCGGCTTCAGTGACTAGGGAAGTCCCATGTATTGTGGTGGCCACCCCCCTGTCTTCCCTGAGCTATCCTACCCTGTGCAAAGGCTCCTAAGCTGTATGTAGAGCGTGAATGTGGAACACCAGTGGTTAAACCCCCCTTACCTGGGATGGATACCGCACCTTAATTGAGGTGCAGTACCCTGTGGTGACCACAGCCTCAGGGGCGCCACACAATGTCCTGATGAAACTGCTCCCTGTGGTCATCAGGGGAATGTATGTAACTAATGGCTCATTCACACATCTGAGAAAATCGATCCACGCACTGATCATATTACACAGGCTGATTGCAGGTACCCTGACACAAACTCACGCATGAGCATCATTGCAATGGTATGGACCTCCAGAATAAAAATTAACATGTTTATTCTGCATGGTGAATTCTGTGAAGAAAAAAATAAAAAAATTCCAGATTTAATGTTTTTTTTTTGTTCTAACCTAGTACCCCCCTGAAAAAAGAATTAAACAGTGATCAAAAAGTAATATGTATCAAAATGTGGTAGTGTGACGCCCTGGCCCATCAGGTCTTCACAAGGGTGCCTATCTGCCCTTCTGCATGGTACCCGCTCCTTCTTGGTTACGGGTCCTGTCACTTTGGTGTTGCTACCAACAGGTGTACACAAACACTCTGCACCACACCCACCAAACACCCATTGGGCAGCCTGAGGGGAATCGGGCCACCCAGATGCTACAGAGAGCAGGCCAGCTGCCTTGTGGTACAACCGGGCAGGGACCAGGGCACGACAGGGTACGCAGACCCTAGGCTGGGAAGTAGCTTCATGCTGCCCAGTAATTCACCCGACGGGAACGGAATCTTCAGGAACCGTTCCACACCCGCTCCAGAATCGGGGTACTAGCGCAACGAGGGGGATAGGACTTCCCACAACCGTCCAGAAAATCCCAAGCGTGAACCCTGAGAGCAAGCTCACCCTGCTAGCCACGCAGGTGAGCAGGACCCGAAACGCTTCAAGTGTAAGGGATCCACTAGTAGAACACACAGTGCCAAGGGACAAGGCTTCAGGTCAACAGGCAACACCAAGAGGACACGGACCCAGCGTGCCCGTCCAAGGACCACAGAGTGCTCAAGAGTTTGGTTTACCTGGTGTCAGCGTCAGTGACTTTGGACTGTGCGAGTACACGTTACCCCCCTTGCACCCGACGAGTTCCCCATGCCATCCATCACCTGGACCCCAGGACACCACTCCCCTGCCCACGGAGGGGTTAACAACTTAAGTTGACACACACCAGCGTCCCCGGACTCACCAAACCGGCAGCGGTGGTCCATCACGTTACCACACACCGTGGGTGGCGTCACGAACATTATCCCAAAACCACAAACAATCCCCCCTTTTATTTCCGAGGGTGCCACGCGACGCTGCCTCAGATCCGGAGACCCCTCGAGCCACTGCGGATCCGAGCAGCCCATCGGCTGTCACGGGGGCGGCACAGTAGCAGTAAAAATTATAGCTTGTCCTGCAAAAAGCAAGGGCTGAAACAACTACAGTTATCCTTCCCTCACCCCCCTCAAAAAAAGTGTTATGTCACGTCGGAGCGAGGAACGGTCGGCGTGCAGCACAAGAGGAGGGGTACACTGGGGAAGATTTAAACGAAGGCCCAGACGAACTGGTGGACACAGACAGAAAAAACACAGGTTGCACCAATGATATGTCCGCCTCTGCCCTGACGGGAGAGAGAGGTCATCATCTGAACTCACATGGGTCATTCTCTCTCTACGTGACCACTTGTCTAGGCCCTAGCTGACTCTGGACTAGCCCTATCTAGTGTTTGGGCCAGCAAGACACTAGTCTTACTACTAATATAAAGAGTAAAGGTAACACGAGGAAGGGGAACAACCAAGGGAGCAGATTCAACATAGAATTCCAATTTTTCTCCACAATTCAACCACATACGCTGGAAGGATCACCACTGCTTCCTCCAGAGACAGCTCCTTCTCAGGTCAGCTTTGAATGCACTATACCCGGCATAGGTAGGAGTTTGGAGTGCATATTTATAGCAGAAGGGAGTGGCTGCAGCTGAGATTATAATTACCTGTTTAAATCACAGCAGGATAGAAAGGAACCTTAACCCCTAGAGCATTGGATTGAATTAAATAAGCTTCGACCCAGGATAAATGAGTAGCAGGCACTAAAGCAGATCTGTGATCAACTAAACACTATGACTTTCTGATCCCAGATTCCCCCGAGGTCACATCAGACCGTAACACACTTGTGACATTATAGGTGTCAAAATATAATGGCCAGAAATTTTTTTTTATTTTTTTTAAGTAATTTGTTGTACAAATGTTGCAAATCATAAAGAAATAAAAACAAACTATATCCATTTGGCATGGTCATAACAACACACAGACTAAAGTGGTCAAAAATTCAGTTGTACCACCAATGAAAACTACAGTGTGTTCCGCATAAAAAAAGTACCCAGGCCTTGCCCGGGATAGTAACTGTCTGTCTCTCTCACAGTCTCTGTCTGTGTGTCGCTATCTGTCTCTGTCTCTTTGCTCGGCTGTCTCTTTCCAGGGCTGTCTCTTTGCCAGGGCTGTCTCTTTGCCAGGGCTGTTGTCGCGGGTGGAGGAGGGGACGCTGCGCTCTCCCACTGCTCGGGTCCGGCTGCCGCTGGTGGTGGTGGCTCGGTGGTGGCTCGAGCGGTGGGCCGGATCCCGGGGACTCGAGCGGCGTTCCTCGCCCGTGAGTGAAAAGGGAGGTTGATTGTGGGGATTTGGATGTATTGTCCGTGACGCCACCCACGGTTGTGGTGATATTGGGGACACCACCGCTGCTCTAGACGGGGATCCCGGGAGTGGTGACAGGGAGCAGCTTTGTTGGTAGTTGTCCCCTCCGTGGGTAGGGGGTTGGTTGTCCCGGGGCCCGGTGATGGGGTAGGTAGGGATGGCAGGCGGGTTGCGGGGCCTGGTGAGGTGCAGGGTCGCAGGGGCAGCGCTGTGCCGCACGGCACGGGGGGTACTCACTCAGCCAGTAATCAGGACACAGTTCTTGGTAAAACACTCGGCTGGATGGACGGGTCCCCCAGACGGCTGTGGTTGTTCCTCCCTGCAGGATAGTGATGACTGTCTCTCCCTGCACCTAAGTTCAGTGTTGGTAGCGATGGGTTCCCACCGGTAACCCGCTCCCCGACTTGGATATGGGCCGGAGGAGCCCCTTTTGCCCGCAGGCGCTGGCCCTGGGAGACAGTTGCCCTTGGCGGTGGCGGTGTCACCCCTGCTCGGTTGGACGGTTGCCTTCTGTCGGGACTTGGTTGTTTGGAAACCCAGGAGGACCCCTTCACCAACGGATTCGGCAAATTCACGGCGACTCCAAGCCTTGCCGGGGTCCGAAAAGCCCCTGCCACTGGTGCTGGCTTCTCTTTGTGTACCGGTCCGGTACCGCCGGGCCACCGCCCGTCCACGGTCCTTACGGTAGACTCCAATCGGCCTCCACTGCAGACGGTCACCACCGTCTGCCAACCTTGCTGTTCCGTCCGGGCCACACACCTGGACTCCGTCAGTCAGTTGCTCCACTACTCTGCTCCTCTCACTTCCTCCTCTAACACTGTTCTGCCTGTTTTTCCCTCCTCCAGGACTGTGAACTCCTTGGTGGGTGGAGACCAACCGCCTGGCTCCACCCCCTGGTGTGGACATCAGCCCCTGGGGAGGGCAACAAGGATTTTGTGTCTGAACTTGATGTGCCTACAGGGAGTGTGGGGTGTGGTGGTGTTGTTACCTGTGGCCCCTGGCTTGTCCAGGGCGCCACACTGTCTCTGTCTTTTTCTGTCTCTCTTTATCCGTCTCTCCACCGACATCATATTACCTCACACAAGCTTCTGTACCGCCGAGCCGCTCGGATCCGTGCTCGTACTACGGGTGGTAGCTCGAGCCTCTCACGGACCCGGGGGTCACGTCGCTCTGCAAGGGAGTTGGCGCTACATGCGGGGACTTGGGTGAGGAGTTCCACGACCGGGGCCGCGGTGGTTTGATTTGGGATGTAAGTTCGTGACGCCACCCATGGGTTGTGGTGATTGTAGACACCACCGCTGCGGTGAAGGTATGGGGACACCTGGGAGCGGTGTAATGGCGCAGCTAGGTGTTGACCCCTCCGTGGGTAGGGGGTGTTGGTCCCGGAGCCCGGATGGCGTGGGCCGGGGTGCAGGGTGAATGTTGCGATGCGGTGCGGTGCACGGCCCGAAGGCACTGGTGTACTCACTATAACACAAGACACCGGAGTCTCTGGTAAACCAAACGGAGTGATGAACGGGGCCCGCAGTCGGCTGCAGCTTCTCCCAGAATAGGTTGGTGGTTTCTGCCTTTCTCCTGCATCTCTGTGTGTAAATGGTTCACTCCTATGCCTAGACACTGGTAGTCCGCTCCCCGACTTGTATTTGCTGAAGGAGCCCGTTTGCCCGCAGACGCTGGCCCTTTGGGTCTCTATGCCTTGGCGGTGGAGTTACCCTGTATGGTTGGGCTGTTGTCTTCTAATGGGGCTTGTGTGGGATAGGTCCTAAAGTCCAGTCCGCAATCAGTTGATTCGACTCGGCCCTGTCGGTTCAGGGCTTTGTACTGGGTCTGAGTACCCCTCCTGGTGCTCCGGTTTCCAATCGGTTCCCCGGTTCGGTACCGGCGGGCCACCGCCCAACCCCGGTCCCTACGGTGCCACCGGCTGTAATCCCAGCTCCTGCAGGCGGCCACCTGCCAATGGTCTGCCTCCTTGCCAATGGTGACTGGGCTCCGACCCAGCCACCCCGTAGTCTCTTGGCAGACCTGGACACCGGACTGCCCGTGAACTTGACTGCTCTACACTAGAACT